>NC_134694.1:29101450-29373950 GCF_050947455.1 Rhinoderma darwinii | reverse complement strand
ATATTTATATGTACTACACTTTAAAGGTGAGGTCATAAGGCAGAAGACTTGGCAGAACTTGTCATTGCAGTGAGAGGTGCGACTTTTACATAACACATGTCTCCAGTTACTGTTTACGGATATGGCCCCCATCATAAGGGGCTGAGACATCATTATTACATGGATGGATATAATAAATCGATTGTTTGTTGATTATAAGTTATAATTCCGTGACCGGTGCGAATGATGGTTTGTTGTGAGGGGAACACACTGCTCATAGATTTACACTGGAAAATAAATTGGCTGTGAAATCGTTTGCATGGTTTATTTTGTTTTGTTTATGGGACGCTTTGAAAGTAGCATGTGCTGGTCAAAAATCTGATCATTATAAAGGGAAATTGTTACTACCATGAAGAGACTCAGTGCCAGATAATAATAAAAATAATAATAATAATAGCAATAATAATAATATTGGTAAAAGTAGTAGTAATAATAATGCTGATGATGATAGTAGTAATAATAATAATAAAAATAATAATAGTAATAGTTGTAGTAATTATAATGATGATGATGATAGTAGTAATAATAATACTAGTAGTAATACTAATAGTAGTAGTAATAATTATGATGATGATAGTAGTAGTAATAATAATAATAATAATAATACTAGTAGTAATAATAATAATAATAATAATAATAATGCTAGTAGTAGTAATAATGATGATGATGATGATAATGATGATAGTAGTAATAATAATAATAATAATAGTATTAATAGTAATAATGATGATGATGATGATAGTAGTAATACTAATAGTAGTAATAATGATGATGATGATGATCATGATGTTGATAGTAGTAATAATAATAATAATAATAATAATAATAATAATAATGGTATTAATAGTAATAATGATGATAGTAGTAATACTAATAGTAGTAATAATTATGATGATGATGATGATGATGATGACGATAATAGTAGTAATAATAATAATAATAATGGTATTAATAGTAATAACAATGATAGTAGTAATGCTAATAGTAGTAATAATTATGATGATGATGATGATGATGATGATGATGATGATGATGATAGTAGTAATAATAATAATGGTATTAATAGTAATAACGATGATAGTAGTAATGCTAATAGTAGTAGTAGTAATAATGATGATGATAGTAGTAATGCTAATAGTAGTAGTAGTAATAATGATGATGATAGTAGTAATGCTAATAGTAGTAGTAGTAATAATGATGATGATAGTAGTAATGCTAATAGTAGTAGTAGTAATAATGATGATGATAGTAGTAATGCTAATAGTAGTAGTAGTAGTAATAATGATGATGATAGTAGTAATGCTAATAGTAGTAGTAGTAATAATGATGATGATAGTAGTAATGCTAATAGTAGTAGTAGTAATAATGATGATGATAGTAGTAATGCTAATAGTAGTACCGGTAGTAGTAGTAATAATGATGATGATAGTGGGCACTGAGTGTCCATTGCCCAGTGTAAGCAGAAACCTCCGGCAAACCCAACACTTGTAGTCATCATTTATAATAGTGGGCACTTACCTGTAATAATTGCTGGGGACCTCTGCCCTCCCTCGGCTCTGAGCCAAACTTGTAAGGTGAACGTGTCCCCTGGCAACTCATTACCCGCCTTCAGACGCAGCTGGTCCCCATGCCCAGTGAAATACAGAGCTCTCCCGGGGGGCATGGACTCAGCGGCACCTTCATGCCCCTCTCGCTGCTGCTGATGATGATGATGATGATGTAGTCTCAGGTGTTCTAAGCTAGTGAGGGAGCGGCGGCCTCGGGCAAGGCTGGTAGCGCAGGAGCCCTCCTGAACGCTGCGCAATCTGCGGCTCTTCCGCACTGTCCTCCGTGCCCGCTGTGAACGCTCCTCCATCCCACACTGTGAGGCACTTGCCAAGGCTGCATATAGGAGCCCGAGAGGCAACAGGATAGTCCAGAGCAGCATCTCCAACTGTTCCCCCCCTGCACCCCACTCTTTTCTCCCGATCTGCCAGCTTTGGGCTCTATCCTCCTGGCTGGGCACTTGTCCTGGTGCAGGATCTGGGAATCACCAAACAAGGTGTCCTGATCTCCTCATCCAGCAGCTTCCACTATTTCCCCCAGTTTATTATTTTTAGACATAGAATTAAGGAGAACCCCTAATATCCCACAATAAGATGCTGAGTCCTCCCCCCTCAAAAGGATGCTTCAGCTGAACATTTTTGCCTTCTTTATAAGCTTTAAGCCCACACTGTCCCCTTAGCCCCCTCCTCTCTCCTCCTTACAAAATGAAAGAGAAGCCCCCTCCTAGGATGAGTAAACAAGAATATGCTAATCTACTCCAGGGTGCTCCACCTTCCCATTCCCCACTGAATGATTCCTATTAAACTGCAGGGATCAAGTCTGATCAATGAGGATCCAGTGCAGGCTGATGAGGATGATGAGGGTGGTGACTTGTCCTCCTCTGCTTCTTATACATCACATCCATTCAGGTAGCAGAGATGTGAGCAGGCAGGGTCCCCTCTTTTCCTGCTGCCTCCCCACTTTCCATGCTCATCCCTCTCCACAGCACACATTCCTGCTTCTTCTGCTCCCCCCCTCCTTCAACTGGCTGGGAGGAAAAGCTACTACTACTGCTGGAGATGTGTGCACACTCCTCATGCCCTCTCACAGAGTCCTGAAACTTGATTCTTTTCTGCAAATAACATTCTTTATCCTTCCTTCCCCCTTACTTTTTTAGGTTCTTTAAACTTCCATGAACCCCCCCCCCCCCCCCCTGAGTTTACCCCTCTTCTTCCAGTTCACTTGTAGTAGTTTGCATCAAAGGGTTCCCATAGGATGAAAGGATGAAGAAAGTGATTACCTTAGTCCAAATAGCTGCTGCTGGAGCAGATCAAGGTTCAAACTGAGTATGTGGACTTGGTAGAGCTAAAAAAAAATATTTTCAATTGTGGCAAAGAAAAAAGCAAAAAGTCATTGAGATAAATAAAAAACAAATAATATTGTCCCCAAAAAAGATGAAGTTAGAGAAGTGTTCTCTCTGCGCCGCTCCTATGTTTGCAGCCCAGGTAATAATCTCCCCTGCTTGTCGTTTTGTAGATCTTTTTTTTTTTCCTACAGTGGGACGTTTTTTTTCTTCTTTTTTTAACTACTTGTATTCTTCTTTTCACTCATAAACTGATCTCTGCAGCTCCCCCTAATGGTCAAACATATAACTGAATGTCAGGATTCATAGTATTATTAAGTGAAATCAGTCAACTTAATATGACCTTATAAATAAGAGAATGTAAAATTCATTTTTGATTGGAATATTTTAGATTGGGTGGGTTAAAAGTTGCTTAGATGAAGAAATTGAAAACTGTTCATGTAGAGTAATGATATAGCTGGTTAATCTATAGCTTGAGTGTGGCAGCCATCACTTTTCACCAGTCGAGTCCCCTCTCTGGTTACTGAGGATATTTACTTTCTTACACATAGCTGTATGGCTCCAAAGAAGTCAAATAAATAGTTATTCAATTTTGCAATATATTTCTGTTTCAATTGCTCACCGTTTTCAAGATCCGTGCCTGCAGTCACTGAATGGAAATGTCATTGGTTACTTCCAGGGGATAAAAACCTGCCCTGGTCATGCTATGGGCACACAGGGGCACGGCTTGTAAGGGTGCACTCACACGTAGCATACTCACTCGCTTTGTATTAGGGCCTGTCCGCACACAACGGAATTGCTGCCGAAAATTTCTGCAGCAATTCCGTTGGAAATAGCAGACATTCCGCTGCGGCAAAAACGCACCATTTCATGCAGTTTTTACGGCAGAAAATGGTGCGTATTTTGCTGCGTTTTTCACAATGTTGGGAGATGGTGACATCTCCTCTGAAAAACTCAGCAATTCAGTCCACTTTCCGCAGCAGGCATTGATATGCTGTAGTCCGAAAATTACGCACCGCAGGTCAATTTCTGCACTCAATTTTTATGCAGCGTGTGGATGAGATTTGTTAAATCTCATCCACTTTGCTGCTACTGTATTCTGCTGCGTTTTTTCCGTCCGGAATTGCAGTAAAAACACAGCAATTCCGCAGCGTGTGGACGAGCCCTTACGCTGCAGAATATTTTTCCCATAGGCATACATTGCAGTTTTCCGTTTTCCACAGTGTATTTTTACGCTGCGGTCCTGCGGAAGTACAACTTAAGCTGTGCGAGCAAATGGAAACCCTGTACTCAGTATTAGAATAACCTGTAGTCTGCTGATGAAGTCATCATGAATTCTCCGCCAGAAACAGAATTTCTCATGTCCAATTTTAATTACATAGTAGGGTAAACCTTTATGGACATCATGAGGATCCCCTCTATTTATCCTGTTTGCCATTACATCCTAAATAAACAGCAGAATCGCTTTTTTAAAATTTTGGAATTGCCGTAATCTTACCGTCCCCTCGATTAAAGGTTACATGGTTGGCTTCGTTCACAACTGCGCTCGGGCTCCGTTTCAACGTTCCGTAGTCGTAGTCGACTACGCTATTGATTCAGTAAAAATGACGGAACCCTTGCACAAAGGAGACAAACGGAAACCACTGACAGCGGATCCGTCACCATTGAAATCAATGGTGATGGAAACGGAAACCTATGGTTTCAGACGGAACATTAGAACGGAGCCCAAGCGCAGATGTGAACGAAGCCTTACTCATGCCGCACGGTGAACAGCGTAATTTTAAAATGCAAAAATTTAAGGCGGAATTGCTGTTTTTTTACCACCTCAAATAATTTTTTATAAAAGTTAATTAATAAGTACATTAAGTTATATGTACCACAAAGTGGTGCTTTTAAAAATATACCTCATCCCACAAAAAAACAAGTCCTCATACAGCTCCGGTGAAAGTAAAAGAAAAAAGTTATGGCTCTCAGAATGTGGCGACATAAAAGCAATTGAGTTGTTAAAATATATATATTGATACATGTTCTTTTTTTCTAGTCTATTTTTATTTTCTGATTGTATATATTTTTTTCTATTTTCTGTACATGATTATGTGGGCTGACATCTTGCCTGAGCTGCTGTTACCAACAACATGCTTGACAGCAGCCACATGGAACATGGGAACCTGTATACTGGAGATGTTCATTGACTTCTATGGGAGAGCTTTCTAGGCAAGATCTGTGACCTGTGCAGAGGTCATTGTGCAGGGAGTTGTGATCATCACCTTTTGTGAATGATGTGATCCTGCTAGATCTATATGTACTGAAAGTGTCACCTTTCATTGTAATCCTGTCTGTAATGATAATAAGATGAGTACTGTAAAAATCTCTACAGGACAGAAAGTGACTACTATGGGGCTCAGTGGCCAGGTGCAAACGACAACATTTCAGAATTTTTTGTAAATAGTAATATAAATAGTGACATGGAAAATAAAAAAAATCACCCAAAAAAATCTTAAAAAATATGTTTAACAAATACATCAACAAACAGTAGGTAATTTTCTGATCACACATTCTCTTTAACATAAACATTTGGCTAAAGAAAGGTCAATATGAAAGGGAATAAATAGCCCAAAAAGTGAATGTATCCTCAAAATATATATATTTCCAAAAAGTAGACATCTTAAAAATTTCAGTAGTTTTACAGAGTTATTTCACTACGGTTATGACTACCTTCATGCATGACACAAAGTTTGCGACTAAAACGTGCAGCCAAACAGAGGCTTACACCCAAGATACACCCTCAATTATAGATCAAGGGGAGGAAAGTTCATACACACCAAAAACCTACAGTAGCTCGTGTTTATAAAATTGCTAAGACCGCAGGCATCTGGTCTTCACCTGCAAACTCAACAAATTCGCCAAAATGCAAATGCAGATTTTTTTATTTTATTTTTTGCAAAAAAAAAATTATACAACTACAATTGTATAACTAAATCCTGAACCGTGAATCCTGAATCCTGAACCGTGTTTATAGGACCTTATGAAAATTGTTAAAAATGTACCCAGTAGCTTACACTTATGACCGCCTTCATGCAACTTTGTATGTAACAATGATTTTCAAAATATTGCATAAACATTCATATTTGTGACTAAAACACTTATTTAGACGGACCCCTCAACCCAAAATTATGATAGAAGTTCATACATACTGCAATAGTTTAGAAACCTCTCTTAAAAAAACAAAAACAGTGCAGTTGCCCTACAAGTCTGTCATTGTCATTGTCATAGTTCAGTTGACTCAGGATCTTTTAAAATACCAAATACCATCTCTAAAATTAGATTCATTAAGGCTGGATTCATACATGCAGTTTATGATGCAGTTTTTGTTATAGTGCTTGATTGTTTTTTGAGCCAAAGCCAGGAGCCATACTTCTCTCTCTGTATCCACTCCTGATTTTGGCTTTAAAAACTGCATCAAATTTCTATGTGTGAATCCAGTATTGCTATACAGTACTGTACGTGTAGTTATATTATAGACAAGTAAAAATTCACCAAAGATGAGTCTACTCTTCAGTGTGGTTTTCCATTGTAGATTGTCTCTTCTTGCTTTTCCATATTGTGTATGTAAAACCTTCATATGTGACTTTTAGGGTATGTTCACACGCAGTGTTTTCAGACGTAATTTGGGCGTTTTACGCCTCGAATTACGCCTGAAAAAATGGCTCCATTACGCCTACAAAAATCTGCCCATTGCTTTCAATGGGTTTTACGGTGTTCTGTTCCCACGAGGTGTAAAAATACGGCGCGTAAAAAGACGCACGCGAAAAAGAAGTGCATGTCACTTCTTGGGACATTTTTGGAGCCGTTTTTCATTGACTCCATTGAAACACAGCTCCAATAACGGACGTAAAATACGCTGCGAAAAACGCAAGTTGCTACAAAAACGTCTGAAAATCAGGAGCTGTTTTCGCCTGAAAACAGCTCCGTATTTTAAGATATTTTTGGTCACTGCGTCTGAACATACCCTAACTCCTTCCTTTGAACAGCGTTCAATCAGGGCAGTACAACTGGTACTCCTGTCAGGGGCTCAGCCACAAAGTTAGAAGAAACGGGGCCCATCTCACACTGCTGCCCACTGCAGCTGCCCACCACCACCCATATAAAATGATTTTAAAACCTCTAAGCAGACCCCATATGGCCCCGGCAGTAGTTATTTTGGAGAAAGGATGTTTTATGAGCTACTGCACAAAGCATCCTGATGCTGACCAGAATTTTGGGGGTCTGGATGGGAGTCTGAATTAATTTAGGGGTCTGGTCTGTGACTGAATTAATTTATGTGTCTAGTCAGGGATCTGAATTCATTTTGAGGTCTGATTGGGGATGTGAATTCATTTAGGGGTCTTGTTTTGAGTCTGAATTAATTTAGGGGTGTGGTCTAGTCTAGATTCATTTAAGGAGTTCAGGAAAAATAAGAAATTTCCCTCTTGTTGGTGTTGTACCTCTCTGTGGTGTGCTTGTGGTAATCCTTACAGTTCAATGGTAGGAACGGTAATTCCAGGTTGGAAGAAAGGGATCTGTGACCACAAGCTTGAAAAAATGGCAGTTTATTGTAGTGTTCTTTAAAAACCAATAAAATAGCTATGCGTTTCGAGACCGGACCGGTTTCTTCCTCAGGCAAAAAACACTTGGCTAAGCTGCGAGACACTGTATATGGGAAACCTGAAGGTACAATATGGACCCATAGCAATATATGGGCACACTATTACGGATCCATACAACATGAGCTTTAATACAGCCATGTGTATAAACTAGAGGCGTAGCTCAGGGTTTAGCACAGGGGGGAAAAACATATCTGAGCGGGCCCCAACCCAGTGGGCTCCCCCTAACGCATGTTTACAACTGAAGTGGTGTGTTCTAATTATATACCAGCCATCGCCCCTGTATATAGCCCCCATCATCTCTGAATATAGCAGCCGTCATCCTTGAATATACCAGCCATCATCCCTGTATATAACCCCCATCATCCCTGTATTCAACCTCTATCATCTCTGTATAGACCAGCCTGGCTAGCATAAACAGGTAAGATGGCTGGTATATACAGGGATGATGGGGGTTATATACAGGGATGATGGGGGTTAATTAAAGGGATGACGGCCGGTATACACAGGGATAATGGCTGGACTACCCATCCTCCCTGTATATACCAACCATCATTCCAGTATATAAACCCCAGCATCGCTGTATATACCAGTGAGGCTGGTATTTACAGGGATAGATGGGTGTTATAAACAAGGATGATGGCTGGTACATATAGGGATGATGGGGGTTATATACGAGGATGATGGCTGCTATAAACTGGACCAGCCGTTATCCATGTATTTAACCCGCATCATCCCTGTATACAACCCCATCATCTCTATATATACAGCCATCATCCCTGTAGATAGTGCTCTACATATAGCCCCCCTGTATATAGTGCCCCACACATAGCCCCCTGTAGATAGTGCTCTACATATAGCCTCCCCTGTAGATTGTGCCCCACATATAGTTCCCCCTTAGATAATGCCACTCACACTTTTAAGTAAAAAAAAACCTAAACTTTACATACTCACCTTGATCCTGTCCCTGTGCCGTCATGTGTCAATGCAGGCCTGCTCTTCTGAGCAGGTCTGCTGGGGCTGAACGACGCAAGCGGCGCAATGACGTCATCGTGTCGCTTGCGTCGTTGAAAGGCGCTGATTGTCAGGGCAGAATGACTTGCCCTGTCAATCAGCTCCTTTCAACAACAGAAGCGCTAGCGTCGTTGAAAGGCGCTGATTGGCGGGGAAAGTCATTCTGCCCTGCCAATCAGCGTCGTTGCAAGGCGCTGAGTGGTCGGACACGGAACGGCCATTCAGAGCCTATGCATGTAATTGTATGTAATCGTACCTGCGTCCTATAGATGCAGGTACAATTAGTGCAGGAGAAGCTCATCTTGCCTCATAGACGGTGCGGCGCTGTGTGGCGTGGCCGCGGCGGTAAAGGCAGGGGCAGCGAGAGCGGCGGTCATGGCGGGGGCAACAGCGGTCGCGTTGGGCCCCACTATCTCAGTGAGCCCGGGGCCACTGCCCCCTCCCTTGCTAGCTGCTCTACTGGTATAAACCCTTATAGCAGTTTTATAATCACTTCTGTAAAACTACTTTACATAACAGTATGCAGGGACCTGTCACCCACATTTACACATTATTTTGACCTAATGTTCAGAGTTTGCATGCTCAGTCTGGCTATTTCAGATACGAATAAGCATTATATTCATCTGTGGTTCCCTCCCTTTCTCCCTGTCCTTGATACTACTGTACGTGAATCCCAAAATTTATACAAAAGAAAGAACAAATATGCATTCACTTTTCAATAAACAATTACTGAAATTGCGTAGTATAGTGTATGTTATATTATGTCACTACCGCACTGCCAAGATTACATATAGTCGTGAATGCTTTGGAATAGATTACAGAAAATTGCATCATCACAAATGGTAAATTATACCAATTAGGTCATGAAGCAGGGTAAACAAACAGACTGAATATATTATAATGAAATCATACATACGTTAATCATCATATACTTGCATAAGCCAGGACTCTTTCTAGAACTGTATCCTTTTGTTGACATGTTTTACTCATTTCCAGGTTGCACTGAATTACACATTTTACTATACACACATAACAAAGAAGTTAAACCAATTTACTCTATGAACATAGCATTTAGAAATAAGATGAAGTCTATAAAGCAAGAACATAGAAAATGTGTAGCTAGTGGTAGTGGTAGATTCTTACGGCGCTATGCAAGACCAGGGCAGATGAGTATGGTAATTTGTATTTATTTTAGGGGTGGAATTGCAATTGCCAAGATTGCCCTGTTTGACTCTCGGATTAGAGATGAGCGAATTTCCCATAATTAGTTCCGGATCCGATTCTACCAAACCGGCCGTCAGATTTGATTTGGTACAAATAAATTTGTCGCAAACCCAAAGAGCCCTGATTGCCCTAAAATGCTGCTCATAGCACTGAGTTCTACTAGGATTGTACCCAACCCATTTCAAGCTCAATAATGCCAAGATAGCATTAGTAATGTCAAAGTGACAACAACAAACTAACAATCTGTTTAGAAACACACTGCACTGTCAGATTTTTTATGCTTTTTAAAATGAAAAAAAAAAAGTAAAAAAATGATCCTTTTTTTGGTGCCACTATTGTTAGCAATTAGATATAAGCAAAACAATGTGTGCCGTTACATCTGTGACATCCATATAAGCAGGCAGCGGCATACTTTCAGCACCAGGATTTGGGTGTAAATTAAAATCTATTTATTCGAAAAAAAAATTGTCAATTTGACAAAGACTGAAGTATAATGCTTGCCACAGAACAATACACCAATTTTTGGAAGTACTATTAGATATATGCAAAACAAAGAGTGACGTCACATCCGTAACATCTGTTGCGGCATCAGCTGACAGCGGCATTCTAACAGCACCAGGATTGAAATTAAAATTATTCTTTTTTTTTTTTTAAATCGTCCCCTGGACGCAGACTAAATTGTAACAGTGATGAATAAATGTTCTTTTACTATCTCTCACTTTCTATCTGACGTCCTCTCTATCTCACCGCAAAGCAGTAGAATTTCCTTGCTGGGCTGTTTATAGAGTCTATGACTCATATGATTGTTGTCCTTTAAGTCATCAGTGACTCACACCTATACCCCTCATGATTGACTATGCTAGAGGAAGGACTGCCTGCAAGGCATTATGGGGAAAACCTGCAAGCCGCCGCCCGAGGTCATGGGATCATGCGGGACGAATCACAAAAGTTTCGAATACACAAATATCTAAACTTTTGGGAAATTCATAACCAATTTGATTTGTGTAGAATCGATTCGCTCATCTCTATCTTTGATATCTTCTAGGACTGTACCCAACTTGGATACAGTCCTATAAGATATAAGAGAGTCAGACAGGGCACTCGGGGCACTTGTGATTTGTGGTAAATTTTTTGAACCTAATCGAATTGGACAATCTATTAGATAGAATCAACCCCGAAAACTAATTTTGGGTCATTCGCTCATCTATAGTATCCACAGGATAGGTGATACTTGTCTGATCGCTGGGGGCCCCACCGATTGCGAGAACGAGGGTCCCATACCCCCATTCCTCCTCACTGCACCTATTCCCGCAGAAAGGAAGAGCTTGAATGCAGCGGGGGTCGATCATGCACTCATCGCTCCATTCAATGTCTTTAAAAATTATGGAAAGAGCCAAGTGCTGTGCTCGGCTGTTTCCGTTATTACAAAAAACTTTGAATGGAGTGGTAGCGTGCAAGCTCAACCGCCACCCCATTCAATGTGTTCCTCACTGCAGTCGAGCAGTGAGGAGGAACAGGGGGTTCGGGAACACTGTTCTAATGATTTGTGGGGGTTTCTCCCAGCTGTAAGGCCCCCAGGCAGCAGATTTTTTTTTTATTCTGGTACAACTACTGTACGGGTGGAGAATTCGTGTGTATGGTACTTACTTTCTGTGTGGGTTCTGCAGTGTCACAATTTATGTTGCATGGCATTGGCAATAGAGAGGGAATTAGCATTGTATTTGGAGCTGCAGAAGTACAGGGAGAAGTCAACAAGAGATAATTGGAAGACTTGAGTAGAATTTGCCGCACACGGCCCGATGCTTCTACCTGATCATATAATCTAGCTGATATATCTTCTAATTCTGGATTGTCACTCTACTGCACTACTAGTAGCAGCTGCACCGCATAGGCTCAGGTGTGTTTTTCACTCTTCCAAAATTGTTATTGTTGCAGATTTTTTTTTTTTTCATTTTTCACACAAGCATAGTGCTTGCACCAATTTAATTGATAGTGTTAGTTTGCTGCAGTGAAAAACAACAAGAAAAAAACTTTCTTTCCAAGTTTTTCCTTGATGTAGTGAAGTGTCTGTTACGGCCGCAGTCACAGAACGCGACCTTCACTTACCTGCCTCCCGCAGATCTTTCTCTTCCTGTCAGCGTCTTCCTCCCTAGAGACGTCGACACATGCACCCGCTCCGTCCCGTAGTGATCACTAGAGGGCGCACGTGCTGGTTCCCGGCCATGAAGGGTCAGCATGCATATATGAAAATAATTAACTAATTATTCCCTGATCACCCTGAACTATAAAAAGGGCCCTGCCCTTCTAATTCTTGCCTGAGCATTGTTAGTTAATCCCATGTTAGCCTTTGCAAATGGTCCATTAGTGTTATCCTGTTCCCGTTGTTTCCCGTGCCCTGCTACCTGTATCCTGTATCCCGTGCTGTGTTATTGTCCCTGAGCCTGTTTAGTGTTTGGAGTCATGTCTGGCTACACCTGTTGTGATCCGCCACGTCTGGCACAACCTGCTGCACCTATTACCATCTGTGCCAGAGCCCCTGCCACCATCTGGACTATTTCAGGTACCCTCGTGCTACGAACTTGTAGAGACTCTTGCATAGACTGTGACTTGGCCAGCTGCCTCTCCACTATGGTGGCCTAGTGGGTCCACATACTCCATGATCGTGACAGTGTTGTTTAATATAATAATTTTGCTTTAGTTAGAAACAACATTGCTGTTTTTCTTCCTCTTCCACGTGGACACAGCACAGTAACAATTTAAATATTAGTCTATTGCTGTTGCTATTTATATTCAGCTTTTCAGTTGTTTTTTTCATATGGACACGGATCAGCGCGGTAATTAAAATTTGTGTCATTTTGCTGTTGTTTAGAAGCAGCCTTCCTGTTTTTTTTTTTACTCTTTCAGGGTATGTTCACACGCTAGCTGTCATTTACGGCTGAAATGACAGCCTGTTTTCAGAAGAAAACAGCTGCGTCGTTTCAGCCGTAAAAGCAGCTCTTCGTAATATACGAGGCGTCTGTGACGCTCGTATATCTTGAGCTGCTCTTCATTGAGTTCAATGAAGAACAGCTCAAATTACGTTGCAAAGAAGTGCCCTGCACTTCTTTGCCGAGGCAGACAATTTACGCGTCGTCGTTTGACAGCTGTCAAACGACGACGCGTAAATTACAGGTCGTCTGCACAGTACGTCGGCAAACACATTCAAATGAATGGGCAGATGTTTGCCGACGTATTGTAGCCCTATTTTCAGGCGTAAAACGAGGCATAATACGCCTCGTTTACGCCTGAAAATAGGTCGTGTGAACCCAGCCTCACGCCGACACATTACCGTGCCAGTTATAACAAATCATGTAATTTGACTGTTGTTTAACCCGTTAAGGACCATCACAGAACATTTTTTTAGACCTTTCAACAGAACTGATTCTGCATGAATTTAAGAAAATGATGTATAATTGAGCACAACACTTTTAGGGTATGTGCACACGCAAACTCAAAAACGTCATGTTCAGTGTTTTCTTTGCCCTCTTCACTCGTGTTTAGGTGGTTAACCAACTCCTACACACACAATTTTTTTTCTGCGTTTTAAAACACATGTGAAATAGGCCACTCACCTTTTCATTTTTTACATGCATTTTAGTGCCGTTTCTTATTTACTGTAATTTTGTACAGGCGTTTTTTTCTGCTGGTTTTAAAGTTCTATTGAGAAAAAAATCGCCATACCTATACAAAGATGAAAAAAAAAAATACTATGGGGCAGATTTACTTTCGACTGGCGTTTCATACGCCAATCTAAAAATGGACGACACTAGAGTAAGATGCAAAATTTATTAAGAGGTGCATCTTTGACATTCCGTGTGGCAAAAAGGGAAATCTACGCCTGCAATCATCTGGCGTAGATTTCCACTATTATTCACACCAGTTTCTGGTGTCAATTATAGTAAATCTGTCAAGCGATGAGTGAACCCACCCCTTCCACTAAACCCCACCCAGTTTTTCAAAATAAGGTGGCGTAAAAAAATTCAAGTCGCTACATTTTTGCACAAAATCCTAGTTTTTGCGCAAATTGGGACTTTTCTAAGTTGTAGAACAAGCTCTTTTTTTCATCTTATTATATCTAATAATAATAATAAATATAATAATAGCAATGATAAACATTATCTATATAGCGCCTCCGTGTCACACTTAGCCCCTTCAGGACCCAGCCTGTTTTGGCCTTCAGGACCCAGCCGATTTTTTAAAATCTGACATGTGTTAATTCATGTGGTAATAACTTTGGAATGTGTTTACCTATCCAAGCGATTCTGAGACTGTTTTCTCATGACATATTGTACTCTATGTTGGTGAAAAATTTTGGTAGATAAATTCAGTATTTATATCTGAAAAACACCAAAATTTGCAAAAATTTGCATTTTTCTAAATTTTAATGTATCTGCTTGTAAAACAGATAGTAATACCACACAAAATAGTCACTAGTAAACATTTCCCATATGTCTACTTTATGTTTGCATCATTTTTTGAAAGACCTTTTATTTTTCTAGGTCCTTACAAGGCTTAGAACTTTAGAAGCAAATTCTCATATTTGAAAGGAAATTTAAAAAAGGCTATTTTTTCAGGGACCAGTTTGGCTTGGAGGGGCATATATATTAGAAAGTCCCCATAAATCACCCCATTTTAAAAAATGGACCCCTCAAAGTATTCAAAACAGCATTCAGAAAGTGTTTTAACCCTTTATGCGTTTCACAGGAATTAAAGCAAAGTAGAGGTGAAATGTACAAATTTCATTTTTTTGCCGAAACTGTAATAAAAAAAAAATTGTACCACAGAATGTTTTACACGAGAAATGCAATTCAATATTTATTGCCCAGATTCTGCAGTTTTTAGAAATATCCCACATGTGGCCCTAGTGTTCGAATGGACTGAAACACAGGCCTCAGAAGCAAAGGAGCACCTAGTGGATTTTGGGGCGTCCTTTTTTTAAAAAATATATTTTAGGTACCATGTCAGGTTTGAAGAGGTCTTGTGGTGCCAAACAGTGGAAACCCCCCAAAAGTGACCCCATTTTGGAAACTACACCCCTCAAGGAATTTTTCTACAGGTATAGTTGCCATTTTGACCCCACAGGTTTTTTGCTAAATATATTGTAATTAGTCTGCAAAAATGAAATGAAAATCTACTTTTTTCCTGATAAAACAGAAATGTTTTATATTTACAAGGAATAAAAAAGAAAATGCACCCCAACATATGTAAAGCATTTTCTCCCGATTACGACAATGCCCCATGTATGGTCATAAACTGCTGATTGGACCCACAGCAGCGCTCAAAAGGGAAGGAGCGCCATTTGGATTTTGGAGCACAGATTTTGCTGGAATGGTTTTCAGTGCCCTGGAGGGACCAAAACAGTGGCAACTTCCCAGAAAGAGACTCAATTTTGGAAACTACACCCCTAAAGGATTTTTTCTAGGGGTATAGTTAGCATTTTGACCCCACAGGTTTTTTGCTAAATATATTGGAAGTAGTCTGCAAAATGAAAATCTACTTTTTTCCTGATAAAACAGAAATGTTTTATATTTACAAGAAATAAAGTAAAAAAAGAACCACAACATTTGTAAAGCAATTTCTCCTGATTTTGGTAATACCCCATATGTGGTAATAAACTGCTGATTGGACCCATGGCATCGCACAGAAGGGAAGGAGCGCCAGTTGGATTTTGGAGCACAAAAGTGACCCCATTTTGAAAACTACAACCCTCAAGGAATTTTCTAGGGGTATAGTTAGCATTTAGACCCCACAGGTCTTTTGCAGAATTTATCAGAATTAGGATGCAAAAATGAATATCAACTTTTTTTCCACTAAAATCTTGATTTTTTTTCATTTTCACAAGGGATAAAGGAGAAAAAGCACCTTAACATTTGTAAAGCAATTTCTCCCAAGTACGGCAATACCCCACATGTGGTCATAAATGTTTATCATTAGAAATGAATTAACCATTTCAGGACTGATCCATTTCTTTGCTTCCTTATTTTAGTTTTTCACTCTCCGCATTCCAAGAGCCATAAAGTTTTTTCTTTTTCTGTCAATAGAGTGGTGTGAGGGCTTATTTTTTTGCGGCATGAGTTGTAGTTTCTATTGACATCATTTAAGGTACCATAAAATGTACTGGGAGACTGAAAAAAACTTTTTTTGCGGGCTGTAACTTTGGGGGTTTCGTTTTTACGTCTTTCACTGTGCAGTAAAAACAAAGACGTTACATTATTTTGCAGCTCAATACAATTACGGTGATATCAAATTTCTATAGTTTTTTTTTTATATTTGACTACTTTTACAAAGAAAAATGTATTTATTAAAATAAAAAATTGTTTTGTTTCACCACATTCTGAGAGCCGTAACTTTTTTATTTTTCGGTCGATTGAGCGGTGGGAGGGCTTATTTTTTGCGGGACAAGCTGTAGTATTTATTGGTACCAATTTTTGATACATACAACCCTTTGATTACTTTTTATTAAAAATTGTTTTGAGAGCTAAGGTAACAAAAAAACAGCGATTTTGGCTTTTTAAATTATTTATTTTATTTTTTATAGTGTTCAATGAGCGAGCTAAATAATGGTAAATTGTAATAGTTCGGACTTTTGCGGATGCAGCGATACCAATTTTGTTTATTTTTTTGACATTACTTTAGAAGAAAAAGGGGAAAAGGTTGTTTTTCTTAACTTTAAAAAAAAAAATGTACTACCAATAACTCTATTTCATTATTTCACACATTTTATTATCATTGGATCGCTGGTACAATACACTGCAATACTAATGTATTGCAGTGTATTGTTATTCTTACAGGTTTCTGTAACAGAGCGATCGCTGTACCTGTCCGTTAGTCCCGGGTGTCAGCTGTAATACGTGCTGTAATCCAGTGCGTATGGAGCCGGCTCAGCACATGAGCCGGCTCCATACATCAACCCCCGCACCATGATGTGCTATTAAATCATAGTGCGCAAAGGGGTTAATTGCAATTTTCCACTGATATGCCATTTTATTGCATAATATGTTGTGCCCAGTTTGTGCCAATGAAGACAAATACCTCATAATATGTTAAGCGGGTTCTCCCAGGAACGGCACAGATTTTGCTTGGTAGTTGTTTTGTTTGGGGTATTGCTGGTATTTCAGTTTATAATGTGGGCGCATATGTAATCTGTGCGGAGAACATCTGGGCATAATAAGAGTATGTTCACACGGCTTATTTACGGATGTAATTCGGGCGTTTTACGCCTGGAATTATGGCCGAAAATACGGCTTGAAAGCGTTGACAAACATCTGCCCATTGAAAGCAATGGGTTTTACTTTGGTCTGTTCCCACGAGGCGTATATTTACGCGTCGCTATCAAAAGACAGCGCGTAAATAGACGCCCGCGTCAAAGAAGTGCCTGTCACTTCTTGGGACGTAATCGACGCTCCGTAATCCCTTTAAAGTCAATGGTATTCTTCAGAAACAGCATATTTGTATGTAATTTATGGTGTGTTGAAGGTCTGCCCCACATGTGCACTTTATGTGTGCATTTGCCTATTTTCATTGCGGCCGGTTGATGTGTGTTTGGAGCACAGCAATGTGTCCACACCACACAATCCCTCCTGGCTTACATTTCCTTGCATGTACATCCCCCGCGGCCCACATTACACCCTTTACCTCATGAAGTAACCAGAGTAGTTAGACTATGTGTTACCTCTTTTTAGGGGATTGTGAGTTGCAAAAAAAAGATTACCATGTGTGTGTTTGTGTTTTGTCGCACTGCAGAAACGAACCCATCTTGAGAATATAATGCTCTTTCCTTACACTTGGATTTGAATATTGATTTTTTTGTTTATTTTTCCTTGGTGTGTTGTAAAGGTGGAGGCCCGCCCAAATCTGTGGGACAAGCAGGTAGCTGGGTATTCTAATCGTGCCCAGAGACAGGACTCGTGAGAGGAGATCTGTGTGGCGCTGTACCCCGACTGGGTGAGGCGATCAAATAAGGAGTAGGGCGAAATTGGTGAGTGTTTGTCATCTGTCCATGTAGGTTATTTGAATGATGATGTTTAGTTGTTATACAGGGAAATGGTGTGTATCACCACAGCAATGGTTTTCTCATGACAGCCGTAAATGCCTCAGAGGAGCAAGTACTTTTTCTATGCAAAAGACCCACATCTTAGCTGAGTTGGTTTGATGCAACAGTTAACTTTCTTTTTAAACTCCAAACTGAGGTTACATTTCCTTTAAACGAATAGTCTGATGTTTTGGCCCACAGTTCATTTTGCCTCTTTTTTTCAGAAGAAGACCTACAGACACGCTGGAAGAGTGTCCACGACCGCTTCATGAGGGACCTGAAGAAGGCAGAGAGGAGTGGGTCCTCTCCGTCACAAGGGTCACAATGCCCGTTGCACCTGCAGCTGCTGTTCCTCCTGCCAAACAGGGCACTCCACCAGTAAGTTCTTTCCCATCCATTTGTAAAGCACTACATGTTGTTATGGTGTCTTGCAGCTCATTGGTAGGCATACGGGTCGACGCATATGTATTGTTCTCATATATTTCAGGGCTCAGAGAGGCAACCCATTTATGACTGTAAACTTGTAGCACCTTAGCACAGCTGGTTTGCATTTTTGGTTTCCTTCATGATGATGCCCTTGGAAGTGTGTCTACCCAACATGCACTATGTGTGTGTGTGTGTCTGAATATGTGGGCTTAGTGGTAGCAAACATACTCATGTCACCCCCTAAATGCCATTCTCATGCGTACCTTGCCCTTGCTGTGCCGCTAAACACAAGGTGATACCCGTGTTCACATTGTACTACAACCATGGCAGTGTCATGAAGGCGCTTTGGATTTGCTCGATAGAATAATTTAGAGAACTAGGACGTTTGGCCCAACATTCGTCATGCCACTTGTCATGCTAGCAAACTAGCATTTGCTGAGCCCTCTATGCTAGGTGTGTGCTTTTGGCTAGTATCGAAGTCTTGATGAAGTTGCATGTTTTCGGTTGTAATTTTTGCTCTGGTGGGTGGTCCAAAAAGTTAGCGCACCAAGAAACATGGGTGTTGCAATAAAGGATGAGAGTGATCTCTGCTCCCAAAATACATCATATTCTTCTTGACCATTCTCAGATCCTCTGGAAATGTTGGCCAACCGATGGAAGAGTGTCCCGCTGCAGTACAGGAATAGCAGCTGAGGGAGAGGGACCCGACTCCATCCACTTCTCGCCAGGACCCTGTGGAAGCGGAGCCTGAATCTCCATCAGACGCGGAACCTTCTGGCATGTCACCCTCCTCAGAAGTGGGCGAGCAAACCACTGCGCCACCTGCTGCCACCCAGATGCCACTTGGCAGCCCAACACGTCCGCCACACCCCACCCGCTATCCTCCCATGCGACACCGGTCTCGGAGCACCCTCCGGACAATGGAGCGACAACTAGAAGTTGAGATCAACGCCATGTACTTTATCCGGAGGGTCGACGGAGATGACGAGTATGATTTTTTTGGCTACGCCGTTGCATCTCGCTGCCGCCAGATGCAACGGCATGTTGGCCACACTTATATGGCTTACACTCTAGCCACGGGGGCAACCTTCGAGATCGCAGTCCCCCTTCCACCCCTGGAGGAGCTGGTCTACAACCTCCATAGGACCACTGGCGTTAGGGAGCCATCCTCCACAATGCCCCAGAGCGCACGACCTGTAAATGCGTATACCCAGATGGAGACACCACACCCCCAGCCCTCCACAGCCATTCCCTCAGCTGCATCCCAGTTCATGGAAACAATGTACCCTTACCCACCCTCCAAATACACAACCTCTGCCTTCAGACAAAATTATCCCCAACATTTCCCACCCAATTATCCGCCACCTTCCAATTATGACTCTCCTCCCCGTTTCACACAAATGTAGCCCCTTTATTTGTGCTGTGTTGGGACAGATGCCACGTATTGATGTTTGCCCGGTAGCTAACCTTTGTTTCTTATTGTTGCTTGACATAGCAGTTTTTGCAATGCTGTAATTGCTGAAATGGAAATTAATGTGCCAAGTAAAGTGTTTCAAAAGTTTTAATGCCTGGAACATGTGGTTTTCATGACCAACAACATTAGCACAAACACAAAGGGACACACGCACAAACCAAAGCAAGTAACATTCTCTGACGTGTTGACACCACACATATTTGTATGTGCTCGCATATTTCCACCATTACTGCAGATTTTAATAACCAACAGTTCTAATATTTCATCAGTTTGTACGCACCTTACGGCATTCCACATTGTTCCAACACATAGTGTGTACTAAGGGGGGAATGTATGATCCGTACACACAATGTTCTTCCCAAAAACAGAAACGTTGTCTTTGGCCTACACCTGGATGGGCTGCTGAACACTGCGGCTGGAATCCTGCCAGGACACTACACCTTCAGGACTCATGAAGTAGTCAGTGAAGGCATCTCTCACCTGTACTCCACGGTTGGATGGTCTCCCTAAATTCCAGTTGATGTGGGGGTAACGGAAAGCTGTCTGTGTCTCCACCTCCACGTCACCTCGCTCGTGATTCCGAACATAGTTGTGAAGAACACAGGCAGCTTTAATAACCCCATCAACTCTGGACGCATCCAACTGAAGTGCACAGGTAAAGACCCTCCACTTACTAACCATGATCCCAAAGGTGCACTCCACGAAGCGTCGTGCCCGGCTCAGCCTCTTATTGAAGACTCTCTTCCGGGCATCTAGTCTCCTCCGTGGGTATGGGCGCAGCAGGTTCTGCATCAGTGGAAAAGCCTCATCCGATACCAGAACGAAGGGGACTGGGTGCGTGGTACCCGGAAGAGGTTGGGGAGGAGGTAGAGTTACCTGATCTGCCAGTATGTGTCTCCCTAAATGTGATGTCAGTAGCGCCCGGGAGTCACCAGTGCTTCCATATGCGCCAATGTCAATAGCAACAAACTTATACGAGGCATCAGCCACCGCCATCAGGACCACAGAAAAATAAGTTTTGTAGTTGAAGTAATGTGATCCTGACCGCGGTGGCTGCTGCACACGTACACGCTTACCGTCGACGGCGCCTATGCAATTGGGGAAATTAGCCACAGATTGAAAGCCTGCTGCTACCTGCAACCAAATCTCCCGAGTCAGACTGGGCATCGCAATGGGCTGCAAATACTGCCAGATCACCTGACGATTCCACTGATGGTGGATTTGCCAGCACGGAATTGCAGGTGCAGGGATGAATAACTCTCCCCTGTTGCAAGAAATCTGAAAAAAAAGAAAAACAAACAAAAATTAGAATCAACTCCTTACAAGGAACAACATCATTACTATAGCAATCATATTACGAAACCATACATGAGTTGTCAGTACATTCAGAACCTCAATACAGCACAATGTTGAAAACAAGCCTTCAAACATATACAAACACACCGCAACGTGATCAGCAGCCTCTCAACAGGAGGAATGGCCGTCCGCATGCCGGTATCCTGCTTCCTAAGGTGGGGCGCTAGAATCTCGTTCAGCCTGTCAAAAGCCGGGATCGACATGCGCACAAAGGAATAGAATTTGTCGGGTACCTGTAGAGACTGACACAATATAAAGACATCCAGAGACGCAAAAGGGAACAACATAGAGAACTAAGGTTGCCTAAAAAAGTGAGATGAAAAAGGCAAATACAATAACATAGCATGTGCAACATAAATGCATGATTGTTGAGAAAATGACCCACATGTAGGCACCAGTTGGAATGAAATGAAAAGTAGATATAGGTATAAGCAGGTATCAATGATAAATGATAGCTAAACTACAGCACCAATATATAGGCTAAGAGCCACTGCTGGCAGTTAACAAATTAGCCCGAACTGGGTTCACATGTGACTTTCTAATGACAAACGCTGTCTGCTGCAGCAATTGTAGGCTGATGCAATACACCTGCCCACACAATTTTACCTAAAACGAGCATTAGCAAACGAGGTTTGGCTAACAGATATCATCTATGTACTGGCGTTTAACCCCTTCCCGCTCCTTGACGTACTATTACGTCATGGCAGCTGTATCGTTCGCGCTCCATGCCGTAATAGTACGTCTCGGGAGTAACGGCCGTTTCGGCCGTCCTCCCGACACATACAGGAGCTGTGACGCTGCTGTCTTGTTCAGCAGCTGTCACAGCTCCTACAGCGGGGACCGATCGCTGTGTCCCCGCTGATTAACCCCTTAAAAGCCGCGTTCTATAGAGATCGCGGCTTTTTAGGGGTTAAGCTGCCATCGCCGGCCAGCTACGCGATAGCGGCCGGCGATGGTGACTATGGCAACCGGACACCAAACAATGGCGTCCGGCTATGCCATAGACGGAAGCCTAGTGGGTCCTGACAACGTCAGGACCCACTATGCTTGCTGTCAGTGAGTAGCTGACAGTTCTAATACACTGCACTACGCATGTAGTGCAGTGTATTAGAATAGCGATCAGGGCCTCCTGCCCTCAAGTCCCCTAGTGGGACAAAGTAATAAAGTTAAAAAAAAGTTAAAAAAAGATGTGTAAAAATAAGAAAATAAAAGATTTAAAAGTAATAAAAGTAAAAGTCCCACTTTTTCCCTTATCAGTCCTTTATTATTAATAAAAATATATAAACAAACAAATAAACTATACATAATTGGTATCGCCGCGTCCGTAACGGCCTGAACTACAAAATTATTTTGTTATTTATCCCGCGCGGTGAACGCCGTAAAAAAAAATATTAATAAACCGTACCACAATCACAATTGTTTGGTCACTTCACCTCCCAAAAAATGGAATAAAAAGAGATCAAAAAGTCGCATGTACCTAAAAATGGTACTGATGGAAAATACAGTTCGTTACGCAAAAAATAAGTCCTCGCACGGCTTTATTGATTGAAAAATAAAAACGTTATGGCTCTTAGAATAAGGTAACACAAAAAGTGAATGATTGTTTACAAAACGTATTTTATTGTGCAAACGCCATAAGACATAAAAAAAAAACTATAAACATCTGGTATCGCCGTAATCGTATCGTCCCGCAGAATAAATTGAATATGTCATTTATAGCGCACGGTGAACGCTGTAAAAAAAAAAGTATACAAAAACAATAGTAGAATTGCTGTTTATTAGTCACCACGCCACCTAAAAATGGAATAAAAACTGATCAAAAAGCCGCATGCACCCCATGAAAACTACAATGGATTCCTCAAGGGGTCTAGTTTCCAAATTGGGGTCACTTTTGGGGGGTTTCCAATGTTTTGGCACCACAAGACCTCTTCAAACCGGACATGGTGCCTAATAAAAAAGAGGGCTCAAAATCCGCTAGGAGCTCCTTTGCTTCGGAGGCCGGTGCTTCAGTCCATTACCGCCCGAGGGCCACATGTGGGATATTTCTCTAAACTGCAGAATCTGGGCAATACGTATTAATTTGTGTTTCTCTGATAAATCCTTTTGTGTTATAAAAAAAATGGTATAAAAAGAGTAAATTTCACCTCTACTTTGCTCTAAATTTCTGTGAAACACCTAAAGGGTTCATAAACTTTCTAAATGCTGTTGTGAATACTTTGAGGGGTCTAGTTTCTAAAATGGGGTGTTTGATAGGGGTTTCTAATATATGGGCCCCTCAAAGCAACTTCAGAAATGAACTGGAACCTAAAAAAATAAATAAATGAGGCAATACTTCGCTTCTTACATTATACTGATAATGAGCCGTGCCCACTCCGAGATGACCCCAGTTTTGACCGTTTGTATAAACGGAGACCCCTATTTGACCGTTCCAGTGCCCGGTTTTCCCAAGCATACACCCCCGAGAAGTGTTTTTCTATTGATGAGTCCCTGGTACATTTTAAAGGGAGGGTTCAATTCCGCCAGTACCTGCCAGGTAAGAGGGCAAGGTATGGCGTGAAGATGTATAAGCTGTGCGAGAGTGCATCAGGGTATACCTACAGGTTTAGGATATATGAAGGAAAGGCCACCCCCAAACCAGACTGCATCCTGGACTACAATAGGTACATGGGAGGGATGGACTTGTCAAATCAAGTCCTGAAGCCCTACAGCGCCATGCGGTGTGGTATAAGAAGCTGGCCGGGCACATCATACAGATGGCTTTGTACAATGCGTATGTGCTACGTCGATGTGCAGGCCAGAGGGGAACTTTCCTGGAATTTCAAGATCTAATCTTTAGGGACCAGGAAGGGGGGGCACCCAGTACTTCTGGAAGCGAGGCCACACGCATCGTACCAGGGCAACACTTTCCAGGAGAAGGTCCCCAAACCGGTGGAAAGGGAAAGAGTCAAAAGAGGTGCAGAGTCTGCTATAAGAGGGGGATAAGGAAGAACACAATATACCAATGTGACACGTGTCCCGAAAAAACAGGGCTCTGTATAAAAGATTGTTTTAAAATGTATCATACATCCCTTGATTTTTAATTTACCCTGATGCACTCCGCACAGCTTACCCCCCTCATCTTTCCCTTCTGAGCCCTGCCGTATGCCCAGGCAGCTGATAACAGCCACATGTAGGGTATTGTCGTACCCAGGAGAACCCACATTACAATTTAAGGGGTGTATATCTCCGGTGGCGCATGCTGGGCACACTATATTGGACACTGAAATGGCATATACATATATAAAATTGCAAATCTCACACTGCACCATCTGCTGCGCATTATCTTTTACACAGTACCTGTGGGGTCAAAATGCTCACTACACCTCTAGATGAATGTCTTAAGGGGTGTAGTTTTTAAAATGGGGTCACTTCTCGGGGGTTTCAACTGTACTGGTACCTCAGGGGCTTCTGCACACATGACTTAGCACCAGAAAAGCTCCAGTAGGCCAAATGGTGGTCCTTTCCTTCTGAGCCCTCCCATGGGCCCAAAGGGCAGTTTATCACCACAAATGGGGTATTGCCGCACTAAGGACAAATTGGGCAACAAAATGGGGTATGTTGTTCCTTGTGAAAATAAGAAATTTTGATAAAAAATGACATATTATTGGAAAAAATATCATTTTTTTCATTTCACAGCCCAATTCAAATAGGTGCTGTGAAAAAACTGTGCGGTCAAAATGATAACAAAAACCATAAATGAATTCCTTGAGGGGTGTAGTTTCCAAAATGGGGTCACTTCTGGTGGGTTTCCATTGCTTTGATACCTCTGGGGCTCTGCAAATGCAACATGGCACCCGAAAACCAATCCTGCAAAATCTGGACTCCAACAAACACATAGCGCTCCTTTCCGTCTGAGCCCTCCCATGGGCCCAAACGGCAGTTTATCACCACAAATGGGGTATTGCCGCACTAAGGACAAATTGGGCAACAAAATGGGGTATGTTGTTCCCTGTGAAAATAAGAAATTTTGATCAAAAATGACATCTTATTGGAAAAAATATAATTTTTTTCATTTCACAGCCCAATTCAAATAGGTGCTGTGAAAAAACTGTGCGGTCAAAATGATAACAAAAACCATAAATGAATTCCTTGAGGGGTGTAGTTTCCAAAATGGGGTCACTTCTGGTGGGTTTCCATTGCTTTGATACCTCTGGGGCTCTGCAAATGCAACATGGCACCCGAAAACCAATCCTGCAAAATCTGGACTCCAACAAACACATAGCGCTCCTTTCCGTCTGAGCCCTCCCATGGGCCCAAACGGCAGTTTATCACCACAAATGGGGTATTGCCGCACTAAGGACAAATTGGGCAACAAAATGGGGTATGTTGTTCCCTGTGAAAATAAGAAAATTTGATCAAAAATGACATTTTATTGGAAAAAATATCATTTTTTTCATTTCACAGCCCAATTCAAATAGGTGCTGTGAAAAAACTGTGCGGTCAAAATGATAACAAAAACCATAAATGAATTCCTTGAGGGGTGTAATTTCCAAAATGGGGTCACTTCTGGTGGGTTTCCATTGTTTTGATACCTCAACGCCTCTTCAAACCTGGCATGCTGCCTAAAATATATTCTAATAAAAAAGAGGCCTCAAAATGCACTAGGTGCTTCTTTGCTTCTAGGGCTTGTGTTTTAGTCCACGAGCGCAGTAGGGCCACATGTGGGACATTTCTAAAAACTGCAGAATCTGGACAATACATATTTAGTAGTGTTTCTCTGGTAAAACCTTCTCTGTTACTAAAAAAAAATTGAATAAAATTGAAATTCAGCAGAAAAAATGAAATTTGCAAATTTCATTTCCAATTTGCTTTAATTCCTGTGAAATGCCTGAAGGGTTAAAAAACTTTCTATATGCTGTTTTGAATACTTTGAGGGGTCTAGTTTTTAAAATGGGGTGTTTTATGGGGGTTTCTAATACATAGGCCCCTCAAATCCACTTCAGAACTGAACTGGCACCTTCAAAAAAAGGCTTTTGAAATTTTCTTAAGAATATGAGAAATTGCTGTTTATGTTCTAAACCTTGTAACGTCCAAGAAAAATAAAATAATGTTCAAAAAACGATGCCAATCTAAAGTAGACATATGGGAAATGTGAACTAGTAACTATTTTGGGTGGTATAACCGTCTGTTTTTCAAGCAGATGCATTTAAATTCTGAAAAATGCTATTTTTTGTAAATTTTCTCTAAATTTTGCAATTTTTCACAAATAAAGACTGAATATATCGACCAAATTTTACCACGAACATGAAGCCCAAAGTGTCACGAGAAAACAATCTCAGAATCGCTTAGATAGGTTTAAGCATTCCGACGTTATTACCACATAAAGTGAAATATGTCAGATTTGAAAAATGGGCTCTGAGCCTTAAGGCCCAAACTAGGCTGCGTCCTTAAGGGGTTAAAAAACCACAAAACAAACTCACCGTCTTAGCTCGTCATAAAGCTGCCCAATGTGTCCCCTTTCAGTGCGCAGCACATTTATGGGGTGCACCCAATATCTTCGCCGCCTTTCATGCTCCTGTGAAACATAAAGTGTGACCATATGGTCCATTATAATGTGTCAAAACATTTTGAATACAATCCATTCTTGTCCAAACCTACCTGACGAATCCTTCTTCGGCGCATGACATTAACTAAAATCTGCATCAATAACGCCATATGGTGGCGGCGCACTTTTATGCAGCTTTCTCCATCTTGGTCTCCCTGCTGGTCCTTCTGGGATGGCCCTTCTAAGCTGCTGGAATTCATGTTGAAACACACCAAAAACCAACAACCACTGATTAGGGGAAAAAGGGAAGTTGGTGATCTTGGGTGCACATTTTTATAGGCCTGGAATAGAAGTACAACCCTTTAGTGGGTTGGATTTTTGCTACGCATGGAAGACGCCTAAACAACACTTCAATTTTTATTTTTTCTCCACCGGAGCTGGGTGAGGGCTTATTTGTTGCGGGACAATCTGTAGTTTTCATTGGTATCATTTTAGGGTACATGTGATTTTTTGTTCACTTTTGATTCCAATTTTTTGCAAGCCAAGTGACCGAAAACCAGCAATTCTGATAATGCTTTTTATTTTTATTATTTTTACAGTGTTCACTGTGCGCTATAAATTGCATTTTACTTCATTCTGTGGGTCGGTACGATTACGGCGATACCAGATGTATATGGTTTTTTTAATGTTTTGCAGCGTTTGCAAAATAACATTACTTTTTTATAATTTATATTCCGAGAGCCATACATTTTTTATTTTTCAGTCCAAAAAGCTTGTTTTTTTGTGGGAAGGGCTGCAGATTTTATTGGTCCTATTTTGGGGTACATGCAACATTTTGATTACTTTTTTTTCTTAATTTTGGGAGGGGTGGTGACCAAAAAATAGGGATTCTGACATAGTTTTTTATTGATTTTTCTTGCAGTGTTCACCCTGCGGGAAAAATAACATTATTATTTATAGTTTGGGTCATTACAAACGCGTTGATAACAAATATGTGTACTTTTTTTAACATTTTCATTTTTTTCCTATAATAAAAGACTTATTATAGGGGAACAAAGTAGTTCTTGTTTTTTTAACATAACTTTTGTTTTTACACTTTTATTTTTACACTTTTATTAACATTTTTTTTTCTGTTCCCCTAGGGGACTTGAAGACTTGCAGCTCTGATCACTGCTATAATACATTACACTACCTATGTAGTGTAATGTATTATAACTTTTATTGTGACGTGACAGTCACTCTGACAGGAAGCCTAGGAGGACCAGCAAGAGGCAACCCTTCACCTGGACGTATAGCTGCGGCGCAGCAAGGGAAGAGGTTAAAGTTTTTTTTTCCCCATTAGGGACATTTATGACATATCCACAAAACCCTAAAGCCCGTTCTAGCTTTTTGTGCTCACGCTGACTCCTGGCCACTTCCTGATTACATGGTCGGGAGTTACGGAAACAGCGTTACTCGCTGAGCTATGCTGTTTCTGTAACTCCCATAGTAGTAAATGGCAGTTACGGAAGCAGTGTAGCATGCGAGCTACTCTGTTTCTGTAACTACCATTCAGTTCTATGGGACTTACGGAAACAGCGTAGTTCATGGTTGGAAATCAGCCGACACACAAAGAGGTAGAACAGGGTTTAGGGGCCCCTTTCTAGAGATAGGTGCGGGTCCCAGAGGTGGGACCCGAATCTATCTGACATTTATGACATATCCTGTGGATATTTCATAAATGTCCCTCGTGGGATAAACCCCTTTAATGTCATAATAGCTAAATCGGATCTGTTACATAAATATGCTACCCTAGGTAAGTGCAGCATATTACAGGGACAGGTCCTCCCTCCTATTAGCCAAAATGTCCGAAAAAAAGTATTGTGCTGTTTAGCTAACAGGAGCGGTCAAAAAATACATCGGACTCATAGTTACGAGTCTGGTTTATTCATTCTCCCTGCCTCTGCTCGCCCTTCTTAGCGGTGATTGACGGCTGGCTGTTGTGTATCTGCTTATCAGGGGCATAGCTAAAGCCTCTTGGGCCCGGGTGCAAGAATTCAGCTTGGGCCCCCCTACCACTCCCCAACACCACCATCATCAGACCCCTGCGCGTGCAAATGCCCAGATGCCTTGCCCAACAGCCCCCATAGTATAATGCCCCCACACAGTATAATGCTCCCATAGCTGCCCCCACACAGTATAATGCCCCATAACGTATAATGCCCCCCCATAACAGCCCCATACCGTATAATGCTCCCCATACAGTATAATGCCCCCATATGTGCATAATAATTACTTACCTATCCCCGTTCCCACGTCGGGTGGAGGATCCTTCGCCTCCTCCGGTGTGTGCTATGAGTGACTCAGCGCAGGCAGGCGTGATGATGTCGCTACATCCCGCCTGCCTGCGTCGAGCCGCTCAGGACACAGTGAATGCTGGATCAAGGAGATGTCAGCTCCTTGCTCCAGGATTGAATGGAACCGGGACCTCTGTGAGTGACTCGTGACCCCCCTGTGACGCGATCCAAGGGGAATCCCTCCTTCTAATTTTCTCCTGAATGCTGCCGTCAGCTGTGATCGCAGCATTCAGGAGAATAGCGGCAGAGATGAGAGGTTTCTCTGATCTCCGCGGTTATAGATCGGGGCTGCGGCTGTGTAATACAGTCATTGCCCCGCTCCTGACAGGAAGTGCGCGCGCGGTCAGCATGAGGTGATGCGGCCGGCGCTGCACTAATGAGCGGTGGTTCAGGCACTGAAGACAGAACATGGGGTTGTTTTGTAGCGCGCCCGCCATGATCTGTCTTCAGTTCCGCAGATCATTAGTGCAGCGCCGGCCGCATCGCATCATCCTGACGGCGCGCACATGTCAGGTCTCAGGAGCTGGGCAGTGACTGTATTACAGAGCCGCAGCCCCGCTCTCATACAGTCATGTGTACTATACTGTATTGTGCAGTTTGCGGTGGAGAGAGGAGGGGGAGGCTGTGATTTAACGCCCCCCCCCCTCTCCACCGCAAACAGCACAATACAGCACAATACATTACAAGACATTACAAGTTACAACACAACACATTACATCACAATACATTACATTCCAGACTGCAGCTTACCTGGAGTCCTCCGCACCGACTCTTCCATTCTACTGTCTGGAAGCCGTGTCTCGTGACAACACGGTCACATGGTACACTAAGTGTACCATGTTACCGTAACCAGGAAGTGCCGGCTTCACGGCAAAGAAGATTTCTTTAGGAAGCGTGCTGTAGGGCAACGGGGGCCTGTGGGCCCCCCAGGCTTAGGGGCCCGGTCGCAACTGCGACCACTGCGACCCCTATAGCTACGCCACTGCTGCTTATACAGCAGCACATCGATCACTGTGAGGAGGCAGAAGAGGTGGGGTAAAGCTCTCCTCATGAATAAACCGATACACATTTTACTCAATCTTCCCCAATGTTTTCATTTAGAGTGCTTCCATAATATTACAATCAGGCAAAGCCCCATTTTCAAGGTATGAAGTGCACTAGCATTTCTAAAGATCAATTCTGAGTGGAAAATTGGCAAAAGAAGAGAATCCTGTCAATCTCTTTTTGATTTGTAACATGAAGGATATTCCACCTACCAGGTTGGCAGGAAACTGGTGACTGTGAGAAGAGTGCCAACTTGATCTGATAAGGACAGAAAAAGAAGCTTACTGCCTATTGAAATTGGCTGCACCACACTTTGTAGACTGTCAAACTGCAGACTGAATTACCGGTCCTGGGCTGGCAGCTTTATTAAATAGTACATGACAAATCCCATTGTCATCTGCACCAGTAAAGCGACAACTCCAAGATGCTGACTTTATAGCATTGCAAAGAAACTGGCAAGAAGAACGAAAAAGTTTAACGGGCAAATAAGAGATATTGGCTAGTGGATGACTGGAACAGATTATTACTGACATAGTTACAAAGTAAGGCTGCATGCACACGACCGTATTTTTCATCCGTAATTACGGACTGTATTTACGGACCCATCCATTTATATAGGCTACGGACCCCTTTCCGTATTTTTATATTGGTGTCCGTTCCGTAAATATGATTAGTAAAATATAGAACATGTCCTATTCTTGTCCGTAATTACGGCACTAACTCCCCATAGAAGTGCACCCGTGGCCGTCTGTAATTATGGAAGCGTTGCTAGGCTACGCCAGGTTTTCAGATGTTGCATATCATTTGTAGTTTTCTTCTTCTTTTTGCGGATCCGTAAATACAGATGCATTACAGATACACTACGGACCATATTTACAGACACGTTCCTTAAATGCGTATGATTTACGGATGACTATAAATTACTACGGATCCATATTTACAGACAGTTTTTACGGATGGATGAAATCTACGGTCGTGTGCATGGGGTTTAAGGCAATTACGGACCTGTACACTTCTATTGACCACGTACACTTCCCATGTACTTTATTTGTAGGAAGGTGTCCGGGCTGTAGAAATGTTCCAAAAATTATGGAACATGTCAGTTCTTTTGCTTTTTATGGGCCCATGCTCCCATACAAAGTATGGCTATCCGCGGGCGCCAGTGGCTGGCCGTGCCCATAATTGCAGACCGTAATTATGAGCACGGCCGTGTGCATGAGGCCTTACATAGTTGATAAGGTTGAAAAAAAATATAGGTCCATCAAGTCCAACCTATAATCCTACCGTGCTGATTCAGAAGAAGGCAAAACCCCCATGAGGTTGATGCCAATTGCCTCATTAGGATAAAAATTCCTCCCTGACTCCAAATATGGCAATCAGAATAAATCCTGATTGAAACCTCTTCTCCCTTACACGTAGATAATGCCCTCTTGTCCTTGTTACAGGCCTAGGTGTAAAAAGATCATTAGAAAGATCTCTGTACTGTCCAATTATATATTTGTATGACCGAGTCAAATGAATGGATTCTCGAGTGATGCTTTTTATCAAACATGGCATAGATAATGGTATGGGTCTTTTTGCAACCTGGCAGGAGTTATGCTCGCTGTCGCTTACCACGGGCAAGTCCCACTTGCCGGCAGCTGTGACCGCAGGAGTGTATCTTCAAGTCGGCATTTCCCTCCTTAGAGACGCCGACATACACGGCTGCAGCACTCTCCTGTGTCCCGTAGGGTGCGCCTTAAAGGACCAGCGTGCGCACCTGTCTAAAGTTTCCTAACCAACCCAGTGACATCCTGACATTAAAAATGGCTCTTCCCTTCCTCTCCTTGCCTGAGCATTGTTAGTCTTCCTTTGTTCATCTATGCATATGGTCCCTTAATTGTATCATACTCCCAGTGTTCCTGTTTCCTGCTTCCCGTATCCTGTATCCTTTTGCTGGGTTTCGTTCCTGTTCCTAATCCTATTATTGGAGTCGTGTGTGCCTCATCTGCCATGACTGGTGTCATCTGCCACGTCCTGTGTCATCTGCCCCACCCAGCATTACATATAGCGTCTAAGATTTCAATTAATTGAAAAGGTTGTGATAGTGCGTTAAGCTGGGACGGCGCAACTTCTGGAAGAGAGACAGAGGCCAAAAATGCATTGATACCTTCGGGAGTGGGTTGGGAAACAGTAGGGTCATTGTTTAAATTATACAGGGAGGAATAATACTGTGCTATAGAGTTTGCTATTTCTTGCGGGTTAAATATAATGTCATTTTGTTGGTTATGGAGAAAGGGGATCCTAGCTTTAAAGGCTTTATGCTTTAGTTGTTGTGCTAACAACGCCCCGGCTCGATTACTTTGTCTATAGTATTTAACTTTTAATCTTCTCAGAGCCTTATCATAGCTATATAAATCGAGTTGATGTAGTTGCGCATGAAGGTGACTAATCAGCCGAGATCTATTTGCACAAGGTGCACCTTTATTTAACTGGGTGAGGCGGAGAATTTCCTCCAGTAATCCTATACGCTTAGCTTCTCTACTCTTTTTGTCTTTAGCCGCTAGACCAATAAAGTGAACCCTGATAAAAGCTTTGTGAGCACACCACACTGTTGTGGGGGATACATCCGATGTCACATTAAATTTAAAGAACTCCTCCAGAGTGGACATGTGTGCGTCCTGATATTTAGGGGAGTTCAGTATGAAGTGATTAATTCTCCATGGGAATGAGGGGGTTTTATTGAAGTGTTCAGACACCACCATGGAAATAGGCGCATGGTCAGACCAGGTAATCAGCCCTATCTGTGAGGAGGGAATTCTGTCAAACAACCTCTTATCCACAAAAAACATATCGATGCGGGAATAGGTACCATGGGGATGAGAGAGGAATGTAAAATCCTTCTCATTTAGGTGTTGCAAACGCCAGACATCCATCAAGCCCTCTCTGGCTATAACCTGAAATAACTCTGAGGGGGAATGCGCGGCCCCCGGAGCCGTGGAATCAAGTGATGGCCACATGACTTTGTTATAATCTCCCACTAATACAAGGTGCCCTCTTTGAGATTTGTGAATTTGTTTAAATAGTTTGTTAGTAAACCGAATCTGATGTGTATTGGGTGCATACAGATTAACAATGGTATATTGCACATTGTTCAAATGACATACAAGAATAACATATCGCCCCTCTGTGTCCACATGAATAAAATCTTTAACAAATGCAACAGATTGATGTATAGCTATAGAAACGCCCCTTTTATTTAGAAACAGCCGGAGCTGAAAAGATGTGAGGGTAGTTTTTGTGCTTAAGCCTACCAATATCGGATAAATTCAAATGTGTCTCCTGCAGGCAAAGCACAGAGGCCTTCAAATTTTTGGCCTCGGCCCATAACATTGATCTCTTAAATGGACTATTTAACCCCTTAGTGTTAAGAGAAGAGAATTTAAGCACCATTATGTCTTCTTAAAAGGACATGTTTTACATTACCATTCCCTGGACATATTAGCCAAACTGAGACTTTTAAGGCACCACCAGGACACATTATAGCATTACTTGCGAGCTGAGCAAATAACATAACCCAAAAACCTGGGCAACTAAAAAAGAAAAACCGAACCAAACGGTACATTCTAGTCCGCACCTGACGTTCTGACAGTGCAGTCCTAGAAGGGGGGAAAATCTGTATTAACAAGGTACAGACATGGCTCCACCCTAGGCCATACAAATGAAACAGCATAACTGACATATGTAGACTATGAGCATTACAGACACACATGTGCACCTGAAAACACAGCAATTTTGTCTCACCCTACTTCACAAAAAATTACATTACAGCATTTATGAGACTGAAGAACGGCGATGGCGATGAACTTCTTGCCACTCTTCTTCCAAGCGGAGAGGGCGTTTAGGTGGGGATATAGCACCGGACTGCCGGAAAGTGCCCGACTTGGGAATATCTCCAGTGTCCAAGTTCCAACTTTTGAGCAGCGCAGCAGCTTTGACTGGAGAGTCCACCACATGCTTCGAATCTTTATAGGAGATGATAAGCTTGACGGGGAATCCCCATTTGTAAGGGATTTGGCAATCACGCAGAGTCCGAGTAGTAGCCACAAATTCTCTCCTGCGCAGTGAGGTGGCTGCAGATAAATCAGCAAATAACTGTACCTCCCGGAATCGGTCAGGAAGGGAAGTCGCAGATCTTGCTGCAAATAGAAGCTTATCCTTGAAATGATAGTAATGGAGACGAGCAATTACATCCCTCTGTGTCGATGCAGGCAGGGATCGTGGTTTAGGAATGCGGTGTGCCCTATCAATCAACATATCCAGTTGAGTTGTATCCGGTAGGAGAGCCACAAACAAATCGGCTAAGAACTCCAACAACTGGGAATTTGTAATATCTTCGGGAATACCTCTAAAACGGACATTATTGCGACGCGAGCGGTCTTCCAAATCTGCAATCTTGTGAGATAGAGCATCCACCTGTTCTTCCAGGCCTATATTAGTATCGACCAGAGCATTATGCGTCACAGAAAATTCCGCCATACGGTTCTCAATATGAGAGGTTCTGTCTCCCAGAGCATTAAAATCTTTCTGCAGGTTATGAAAAGCACTTTGAATGGACTGCTGGATAGAGGCATGAAGATCATGTAATAGATATTTAAGTGCAGCCTCAGTCACTGGTTTATCAGATCCAGTGTTTTGCATTAACACAGGCGCCATATTTAACATGTGCTCTGCAGGAGAGCTATGAGTACTCACAGAAGGAGAAGATGGTGGTCTGGAGGAGAACAACCCAGCAGGGGACGGGGCTGGCTGCCTCATTGAAGATTCAGAGGACCGAGGCTTGTGTGGTGACGAGACTGCGAGGCCCATGCCTCTAGCAGTCCCTGCAGACCTCCGTTCAGCAGCAGATTCTCCCTGAAGATCCTGTGCAGGCGAGTCGGCGCAATTTTGGGTTCTTGCCGCCGGGAAGAACTCTGTTAGTTTAGCCGCCGCGGGCTTCTTTTTGATCCTGCCCATGACAGGTAAGTGTTGCAGACGTTCCGGTGTGTAAGTGTGTCACTTTTGGACACTTTTATGCCCGGTAAAGTGCCGATTTGAGCCGGTATCAGCCTAGGAGCAGTGGAGCTAGAACTAAACGCGTCCTACTCCATGCGCTCGCGGCCACGCCCCCCGTTTTTTAACTTTTTTATAACAATTTTTTTTTGTCCCACTAGGGTCCAACTGTCTGGTCACTATTCTAAAACATTGCAATACCTATGTAGTGCAATGCATTAGAACTTTCAGTCTGACACTGACAGCAAGCCTATTAGGCTTCCATACTCGGTAGACCAGGAGGCCATTGTTAGGCCTCTGGTTGCCATACCTGCCATAGGCACCCCCGTGATCGCGTCACCGGGGTGCCGATTGGCTACAAACAATTCAGATGCTACAATAGTGTTTGACCGTGGGATCTAAGGGGTTAATAGCTCCGATCCTTCCGTTACAGCAAGGTGTCAGCTGTATATTACTGTATATACACATGGCTGATGGGGTGGGCTCAGCTTCTGAGCCAGAGCCATCTTCTTGTTATAACTGTACGATATGTTGTGGGAAAACCTCGCTGCTTATGATGTACAGTTACGAAAATGTCGGGAGGGGGTAAATTTAAAACTTAAGTACTCTAGTGTATATAAAATGAATGTATAGTATATTTATTTTTAACACATTTAAAATAATATTTATTTAATAGTGCTTCACTAGGGAACACTTGGAAGGAATTCAGCTGCTTGCATAAAAACAAAGAAGTTCCTGTCTGCTACAGAGCAATAAGGAAATGCTGTTTAACGTAACTGCATGCACTAATTGGTTGTCTAGTAGCATCTCTCTGAGATACATTACATTGACACATGTACTGTACTGTACTGCTCTCTACCTGTGCTACATGCACTGTAGTGCTGTAATATACTGAACTGCTATACTGTACTGCACCGTACTACTGTACTGATCTCTACCTGTACTATATGCACTGTACTGTGCTCTACCTGTACAACATGTACTGTACTGATCTCTACTTTTACTACTCTCTACCTGTACTATATGTACTGTGCTGCTATCTATATGACCTGCACTGTACTCTACCTATTCTATACATACTGTACTGTTCTCTACCTGTACTACATTTCTGTTCCCTACCTGTTCAACCTGTACTGTACTGCTTTCTACCTGTACTATATGTACTGTACTGATCTCTACCTGTACCACATGTACAAAAAAAACAAAGGATTGGAGCAGCACTGTGAAAAAAATGCCTGACTAGGCTGGTGCAGAGCTTCAAAGATAAAGGAGTGACCTCTCCTTATGTGTTGGATATCCAAAAAAGAGAACGTGAAGCAGCACTCAAATAAAGTGAATTTATTCATCCAACATGGAACCACAACGTTTCACCTCCTCTATGAAGGCATTTCCAAGTAGTGTGTGTTAGGAATACATATGTATAAACAAGGAGTAGAACCCAAAACAATCAGTGCGATCAATCAGTATACAATAATACAATAAAAGGATTTTTTGTCATCATACAATGCTATAAAGTGACATAAGTATCAATGGTGCAAAATATAAAACATGATATAACATATTGCTTTTCATAGAGTGTAATATCCTCGTGTTACAAAAAGTGTTAAAAAAGTTCATTAAGTATAAGCAATGTAATTATTAAAAATATCAACAGCTGGCACTCACCAATCTAGAAAGAGAGGAATCATTGTAGCCGGACCCATATGTATTCTACGTCCTCCATTAACAGCATGTAGAGTCTTAGACTAGTCATGCCTCTAACTAACCCACCAATTGGGTCAAAATGCACATGTGATCAATAGTCGTCAAGGGAACAAGGAAACAACATCAGACGCCACAGCATGAGTCATCCATCGTAATGGACGTGACTGCGTATATACATCACTGCCCATTCGGGTGTGAAGACGCCATTCGAGATTACAATAAAGTTTTACAAGCGAAAAAACGTTCAGTCCCTCATCACACCTAGGGATATTACCGGTCAATTCGCCAATATAGCGAAAAACGTTTATGTAGATAGCTTGTGTAGGTACAAATCAAAAGAACATTCTGTCCCTAGACATGGACTGTAACCCTCATATCCATAAGGGAACAATAAATGTCAAAAAGTATCTACCATATCGTTAGATGATGGTCGTCCCCCCCCCTCCCCGGACAGATTATGATGGACACAATTCATTCAGGGATCCATTGGTTGCATATATATTATTTGTAAAAACAAAAACAAAAAAATAAATTCATCAAAATGGTCATAAACGCAACCGATCCCTAGTGTGAACATGGAAAAAGCATATAATGTCAAAATGGACCAATCTAAAGTAGAATTCTAGATGTTTTTTCAAAATCAAATCCCATTCACATTGAAATTGTTGTATTATACGTCAAGTCCATCACTGTGGTAATAAATTTTAAAAAAATAATAATAATTTTTACAGTACATGTACTGTGCTATTCTCTACCTGTACTACATGTCCCATACTTCTCTCTACCTGTTCTCCCTGTACTGTACTGCTCCCTACCTGAACTACCTGTAATGTACTGCTCTCTATCTGTACTACATGTACTGTATTACTCTCTACCTGTAATACATGTACTATACTGCTCTCTACCTGTATTACATGTACTGTACTGCTCTCTACCTGTACTTCATGTACTGTACTGCTGTCTATCTGTACTGTACTGCTCTCCACCTGTATTGTACTGCTTTCTACCTGTACTACATGTACTATACTCATGTCTACCTGAACTACCTGTACTGTACTGCTCTCTACCTGTACTACTCTCTACCGGTAATGCAGGTACTATACTGCTCTCTACCTGTACTACATATACTGTACTGCTCTCTACCTGTACTACATGTACTGTACTACTCTCTACCTGTAATACATGTACTATACTGCTCTCTACCTGTATTACATGTACTGTACTGCTCTCTATCTGTACTGTACTGCTCTACACCTGTACTGTACTGCTTTCTACCTGTACTACATGTACTGTACTACTCTCCACCAGTACTACATGTACTGTACTGCTTTCTACCTGTACTACATGTACTGTACTGCTCTCTACCTCTACTACATGTAATGTACTGCTCTCTGTCTGTACTGCATGTGTTGTACTGCTCTCTACCTATTCTCCCTGTACTGTACTGCTCTCTACCTGTACTACATGTACTATACTGCTCTCTACCTGTACTACATGTACTATACTGCTCTCTACTTGTACTACATGTACTGTACAGCTCTCTACCTGTACTACATGTACTGTACTGCTCTCTACCTGTACTACATGTACTGCACTGCTCTCTACTTGTACTCCATGTACTGTACTGATTTCTACCTGTACTGCATGTACTGTACTGTTCTCTACTTGCACTACCCGTACTGTACTGCTCTCTACCTGTACTACATGTATTGTACTGCTCTCTACCTGCACTACATGTACTGTACTGCTCTCCACCTGTACTATCTGTACTGCACTGCTCTTTACCTGTACTACATGCACTGCACTGCTCTCTGTACCTTTTCTCACTTTTCTCACTTTTTCAAGAAAATTTCGAAAGGCTATTTCTTCAGGCACCAGCTCAGTTCTGAAGTGGCTTTGAGGGGTCTATTTATTAGAAACCCCCCATAACTCACCACATTTAAAAAAAACTGCACCCCTGAATGTATTTAAAACAGCATTCAGAAAGTTTCATAACCCTTTAGACGTTTCACAGGAATTTTACAGTACATGTACTGTGCTATTCTCTACCTGTACTACATGTCCCATACTTCTCTCTACCTGTTCTCCCTGTACTGTACTGCTCCCTACCTGAACTACCTGTAATGTACTACTCTCTATCTGTACTACATGTACTGTACTACTCTCTACCTGTAATACATGTACTATACTGCTCTCTACCTGTATTACATGTACTGTACTGCTCTCTACCTGTACTTCATGTACTGTACTGCTGTCTATCTGTACTGTACTGCTCTCCACCTGTATTGTACTGCTTTCTACCTGTACTACATGTACTATACTCATGTCTACCTGAACTACCTGTACTGTACTGCTCTCTACCTGTACTACTCTCTACCGGTAATGCAGGTACTATACTGCTCTCTACCTGTACTACATATACTGTACTGCTCTCTACCTGTACTACATGTACTGTACTACTCTCTACCTGTAATACATGTACTATACTGCTCTCTACCTGTATTACATGTACTGTACTGCTCTCTATCTGTACTGTACTGCTCTACACCTGTACTGTACTGCTTTCTACCTTACTACATGTACTGTACTACTCTCCACCAGTACTACATGTACTGTACTGCTTTCTACCTGTACTACATGTACTGTACTGCTCTCTACCTCTACTACATGTAATGTACTGCTCTCTGTCTGTACTGCATGTGTTGTACTGCTCTCTACCTATTCTCCCTGTACTGTACTGCTCTCTACCTGTACTACATGTACTATACTGCTCTCTACCTGTACTACATGTACTATACTGCTCTCTACTTGTACTACATGTACTGTACAGCTCTCTACCTGTACTACATGTACTGTACTGCTCTCTACCTGTACTACATGTACTGCACTGCTCTCTACTTGTACTCCATGTACTGTACTGATTTCTACCTGTACTGCATGTACTGTACTGTTCTCTACTTGCACTACCCGTACTGTACTGCTTTCTACCTGTACTACATGTATTGTACTGCTCTCTACCTGCACTACATGTACTGTACTGCTCTCCACCTGTACTATCTGTACTGCACTGCTCTTTACCTGTACTACATGCACTGCACTGCTCTCTGTACCTTTTCTCACTTTTCTCACTTTTTCAAGAAAATTTCGAAAGGCTATTTCTTCAGGCACCAGCTCAGTTCTGAAGTGGCTTTGAGGGGTCTATTTATTAGAAACCCCCCATAACTCACCACATTTTAAAAAAACTGCACCCCTGAATGTATTTAAAACAGCATTCAGAAAGTTTCATAACCCTTTAGACGTTTCACAGGAATTGAAGCAAGGTAGAGGTGAAATGTACAAATGTAATTTTTTTTTGCCGAAATTCATTTGTAATACAATGTTTTTGTGTAACCCAGTGGGTTTTACCAGAGAAATGCAACTCAATATTTATTGCCCGGATTCTGCAGTTTTTAGAAATATCCCACATCTAGCCCTAGTGTGGTAATGGACTGAAACACAGGCCTCAGAAGCAAAGGAGCACCTAGTGGATTTTGGGTCCTCCAGTTTATTAGAATATATTTTAGGCACCATGTCCGGTGTGAAGAGGTATTGTGGTGCCAAAACAGTGGAAACCCCCTAAAAGTGACCCCATTTTGGAAACTACACCCCTCAAGGAATTTTTCTAGATGTATAATTGTCATTTTGACCCCACAGTTTTTTTTTGCAGAATTTAGTGGAATTACACCGTGAAAATGAATATCAGCAATACCTCACATGTGGTCATAAAAGTTTTTTCATAAAAAATTAATGAACCCTTTCAGGACTGATCCAAATGTGTGTACTTCTTTTTAACGTTTTCATTTTTTTCCTATAATAAAATACTTATTATAGGAAAAAAGCAGTTGTTTTTTTTAACATAACTTTTATTTTTACACCTTTATAGAACATTAATACAGTGTAGAGACACAACTTTGACAAGTGAAATAGTTGTCAATTCATTCATAAAGTTCTATGAGGAATAACAGAGGAACGGCACACCGTAGAGTTCTAAGAAAAGAGGTTCCAGAATTGTTATTTAATGGAGAATGCAATTATTTTACTAAAACAAACATGTTAGGCCAGATGACAGGTCCCCTATAAAGGCCAAAATAGGCAGGTCATTAAAGAGTTAAAAACCCTGTGTTCAATAATAGAACTTCACTAGGAAATTGCTATCCGTGACTACCAATAACGAGCCTATATATAACACTGGGAACTCATGTCACAGTTTAGATGTAATGTTTTGCTGCGAATCGCGTCAAAACCACACTATTTTGCCGCAAATTTTGTAAAACTGTTGCAAAATGGGGGGGTTTTGCCGTCATTTGTGGCAAAAAAAACAACATTTGAATTGCAACGTCAGATGGCAGGCTTTACACCTACAAGCCCTTTGAGGCATTTTAGCAGCAACATATTAATTCATTTGAGTATTCTTTTTTTAAAGGAAATTAATTCATTGTTTTTGCCAAAAAATGAATAAATGACATAACAAATTCTGTATTGTATACTGTATGTTCTGTGCTGCAACTTTTAGAACCAGTCTGTGCTTAATTGTTGAGATGAGCAACTCTGAGCTGTCTACTGAGACACTTATTAACTGTCTAGATGTGATCATACTATGAGTTAAAGAGAAAAAAAAACAGTAAGGCAGCACTTGGTGACTCAGACTTTACCTTTTTACTGTGAGTCAGTGACATTGTCATCACAGCAATATTTTAAACTGTGTCTGATGGCGATGACTGCTGACATTACTGTGCCTGTCCGAATTAAACTTTTATGTTTGCTACATTGCAATTTTTTTTTTATCTGTATGAAGTTTCAATAATAGCAGTAATGCCGCTTTCATATGGCGGTATTTTGGTCAGTATTCGTAAGCCCAAACTAGAAATGCGTCGAAAATACGGAAAGAGGTACAATTATTTTCATTATAATTTTCTCTGATTCAGTTTCACTCCTGGCTTTGCCTTCTAAATACTGATGCAAAATTCTGACCAAAATACTGCCGTGTGAAAGTGGCCTAAATAAGACTAGCAAAAACTTGAAGTAAATGCATAGGTTCTCTAGATTAAAAAAGGAAAGCAAAAATGCAGCATTTTTAAAATTCTCTAGGGATGAGTAAATCTTTAAAAATTTTATTTTTCAAAATTAGTGATGAGCGAATTTCCAATAATTAGTTTCAGGGCCGATTCTATCAAATCAGACGATTCCACAAAAAAAAAATTCTCACCACCTACCCTGGTCTTTCGTAACGATGCATCCCTGCCGGCAGATGAGATAACGTAGCTGTACCTATCATTGGCTGCAGCGATCACATAGGACAAAACTACGTCATAACAGAGCTGTCACATGTGACCGCTGCAGCATGTGATTGGCTGCAGCGATCACATGCCACAGATACTCCATCTCACCTGCCAGCAGGGATGCATCGCCACGGAAGACCAGGGGAGGTGGTGAGTAGGGTATTTATTTTTTTAATCTCCTCCTTTACACTTTTTTTTTCTATAATCTGCAAAATGGCTACCGGCTCCATTTTTAGACGATTTGTGCGCCGCAAACCCCAAAAGTTTCGGATTTCGGCGATCAAGAAACCTTTGGGAAATTCAGACGTAATTTGATTTGTGCTAAATTGGCTCACTCATCTCATTTCAAAACACGAATCAACCTTGATACACTATGAACCTCAAACCTGGAAAATCAATTATAACATCTATTGAGATGAGCAAATTCTACATTCATTGCTTTTCCAAAATGAGAATCACTCCTATTTCAATCAGAGCTGGAACCTAGGGTATGGATTCTACCATCTCTAGTATCAAGTTTATGTATAATTTGCAATATATACCGTATACATTTTTACATGAAACAGTTTACAGCCCGTCTACCTACTGGATTCCGATGGCTGTAATACACACACACACACATACACACACACACACACACACACACACACACACATACACACACACACACACACACACACACACACACACACACATATATATATATATATATATATAGATATAGATATAGATATAGATATAGATATATATACAGTATATATATAATATTACATTGTTTTGTTTTAGAAAAGCAATGAGAGAAGAAAAAATGCTACGTTATACAAAAATACAATAGAAAAACAGTTATTTCTACATTTCAACCCTACCCAAACCACATTCCCCCTCCCATACCCCCACCTTTTTCCCAGGGATGGATGGATGAGTGGATAAAGAAGAAGAAGAAGAAGAAGAAAAAAAAAAAGGTAATTCCTCATTGTTTCTATAGTCAAAGGCCAAATTTTGTTGATCCCACAGAGAGCCTATCCAGCTTTTCCACTTCTCAAGGATTTTTGAGATTTTCCCCATTCTCTGGTAGTGGCTATTTTCAATGAGCATGATCCTATTCACATGGTGTTTCCATTCCCACCCAAACGGGGGTCTACTGGTCGTTCATTTATATAGTATTATTAGTCTAGCTATACATAGTAATTGGAGTATACAGAATTTGTCTAACTTCAGAAGCTTCAAAGGCTCTTGGTCTCCTAAAACACATCAGCAGGGTTAAATGTTAGTTTTTGCTTGCATATGGCCTTTAAAGCCTTCCTGACCTTCCCCCAAAATTTATGTCGTTTTGGACATCTTCACATCAGGTGAACAAGGTCAGCTCTGTCCTGAGAACATCTGGACAAGCAGTCATCCTCCACCTTCCCCATTCTCTTTAGAAGTTTTGGTGTATAATGTGACCTGTGTATTAACATAAATTGGGTGAATTGATAAGCATGATTTAAGGAAATCTTGCTGATACCCTTATAGATATTGGACAACTGTTTTGTGGAAATCTCACCTATATCACTTTTCCATTTATCTTGTGTGGGAGTTGCAATTCGTGAGACTGTGAGGGTCCTTAACATTTTATACATTCTGGACACGGTCACAATTTTGTGCCATAAAATAATCTATTTAATTACCGTGGAATTGTAGGCATGCTGCAATTGTCTATGTCGGTACCAGCCATTCTCCAGAACCTTAAATAATAGCCTAAGTTCTTTAAAGGGTCTCAGCATAGCATTGACAAATATTTGTGATACTTTAGTTATATTAAGATTCTGTCAGTAGGAAATATTTAACATTTGGCAATTTCTTGAATTCCTCTAGCAGAAAATTATTCCATAGTGATTTCAAATTGAAGTATCAATACTCTTTATCTTTCTAAGAGCAAACCTTTGCATTATTTTATAAACATACTTATTCTTATCCAACAGTAAGGCCTCATGCACACGACCGTAGCCATGTGCACGGCTGTGATTTTTACCCGCGAGCCGCCCGCAAATCGCGGGCCGTGCACATGGTCACGGCCATTATTTGCTATGAGCCTGGACGGCAGAACACGGCCGTAATAAGAAAGGCCCATTTTTTTCTGCGGTCCAGGCTCCTGGGCCATGCACGCACCGTGGAAACCACGGTCGTGTGCATGACCCCATAGGAATGAATGGGGCCGCAATTCTCCTGTGGATTTTCGGGGCAATTGCGGCCACTAATGTCTCCGTCCTCCGTCCTCACTCTCCTACTGCTCGTGGCCCTGCTGCTACATGACTATTTAAGGCACCTCCTCAGATCACATGGTGCCTGAGCAGCTTTGGTGCAACCTAGTTGTGTCCTGCAAAGGTTCCTTTTTGCATCCTGATACCAGTACGCACCATGCTACCTGCTATCAGCTTGTATCCAGCTATCCGCTACCAGTCTGCATCCAGCTATCCGCTACCAGCTTTTATCCATCCATCTGCTACCAGCCTGTATCCAGCTACCCACTTCCAGCCTGTATCCAGCTATCCGCTACCAGCCTGTATCCAGCTATATGCTCCCATCCTGTACCCAGCTATCCGCTACCAGCCTGTATCCAGCTATCTGCTACCAGCATGTATTCAGCTACCCGCTACCAGTCTGTGTCCTGATAGAAAAGTGTCTTTGAGAGATCCTTCCTTAATTTCTAGAGTTATATCTTCTATGATCAGGGATTAAAGATGGATCCTGACAAGGTATCTGCCGTATTGAATTGGCCTCACCCTCAGGGTTTTCAAGCAATTCAGCGCTTCCTTGGATTTACAAACTTCTACTGGCAATTTATTCCCCACTTTTCCTCTCTGCTGGCTCCAATAATAGCCCTAATGAAGAAGCCAAGAGTTAGACTCCACAGGCGAAAACAGCTTTCCTTCAGTTAAAAGAATCCTTTGCTGCTGCCCCTATCCTTCAACACCAAGATGTCTCCAAAAAATTCTTCCTAGAGGCGTATGCCTCTTCTGTCGGTTCTGTTGTAGTCCTTACGCAAAATAGTCCTGCCAGGAAGACTGTAACCTTCTCTAAATTATTTTATCCTGCCAAGAGTAACTGTACTATAGGCGATCGGGAGCTGCTGCCCGTTAATTTGGGTCTGGAAGAATGGAGACACCTGCTTGAAGGGGCCATACATTCTGTAATCATTTTCACGGATCCTAAAAATTGGTCTACCTACAAATCGCACAACACTTGAATCTAGGCCAGGCTAGATGGGCGCTCTTCTTTGCCCTGTTTAATTGTGTGTTGCACTTCTGTCCGGCCGAGAAGAAAGCAGACGACTTGTCCCGGTCATTTGATTTTACTGACCAAACTGAAGATCCGCAATATATCATCATCTTTCCCGTATTATCTCAATGGCACGGGTCCTACAGAAAAATGTTATATACCTATATATAATTAGAAGGAAACAGCCTTTTTTAAAGGTTCATTCGTCTTCATGTATCCATCCAACCTAATTCAGATGTTACATTTTGTGTGGTTCGGCTTTGATAGGAGAGTAGGGGTTTCCCTAAATCTGTCAATATCTTCATCTGTTACTGCATTATAGCCTCCTTCAATTATGATGGGTCAATCTGGTTTAGTAGATACATATTCACTTAGTTCCTTCAAAACTTGAGCTGAGAAGGTAGGAGTAATATACACTGAAGCATTAATACAAACCACACCCTCAAAGGACCCGTACAAGAAAATATAACAACCCTCCTTACCCTATAGAAGATATATGTTTTAATCTTACAATGGGTCAAGATAGTTACACCCCTTGGGACTGTTTTGGGAATGTTGGCGACTATGCCCCTAGTAATATACACTGAAGCATTAATACAAACCACACCCTCAAAGGACCCGTACAAGAAAATATAACAACCCTCCTTACCCTATAGAAGATATATGTTTTAATCTTACAATGGGTCAAGATGGTTACACCCCTTGGGACTGTTTTGGGAATGTTGGCGACTATGCCCTCGTTGCTCCAGAACCCGATCTTTTTCTTCTCTGGGCACAGCTCGGGTCCTGACGCCATTCAGTGTCACACTGTTGGGCGCGGTGCACCAGGACTCAGTGCAGATCCCGTAACTGATTCAGGAGTGGGAAGAGTAAGTATAATGTTACTACAGTAACAGGGCCTATAGGCTACAGATACTACAGTAACTGTGAAGAGATGAAGTGTGGGGGGTCATGGGTCCCCATGGTTTTGGGGCCCGGTCGCAATTGCGACTGCTGTGACCCCTATATCTACACCACTGGGGGAAAGACATTGGGCCCCCTAACAGCTTCAGACCCCAGGCACTTGCCCAGATTGCGCTCATTATAATCCACCCCAGCATATAACAGTACGTGGCATGTCGTTAAGGGGTTAAAGCCTATATGCGACCCATGTGTTCTACTCCATAGAGTACCATAGGCAAGGGCCCTACAACCAGCAGTTCGCATGGACTTACTCATTGTTAGACCTCCTTACAATCTCTATCCCTGAAGTCTAGGTTCTGGTCCCATAAGATGCCACGGCCAGAAGTCATAAATTACTGGCCCGTACATCCAAAATCAATTGCTATTTATCTGCTCGCTCTAATTCCGGTTTCACGCGTAGCGTAAATACTGTGGATTTTCCGCAATGTAAAATCCGCAGCATAATACAGTAGCAGCAAAGTAGATGAGATTTGAACAAATCTCATCCACACACTATGTAAATGATAAGCGGAAAAAATGGCAATGTCAATTGTATTTGCGTAATGGCTGCTTTTTTGCTGTGTGTTTTCCCAATTGAAATTCAATGGGGAGGTAAAACGCGCAACAAATAGCAGATGTTGCAATTTTTGCAGCGGAAAATCACAGGCTGCAGCAGTCACATGAGATGAAACATCATCACAGGAGCTCGGGCTGCAGAATGGCAGGGGGACGCGTATTGATTGTTACAGGTAAGTATGAAACTTCTTTTTTTACGTGCAGTTTTCCACAGCAGATATTCTGGCCGAAAAACGGCACCACAATTTTGTGCGGTTTTTCGGAAGGAATTCCCTGCGTTCTTTTACGCAGCGTATCTTCCCTGTGTGAACATACCCTTAAGGTTCTAAAACGACTCCATCTACTAATAACTATAATATTAATTTTCCCGCACGGTGAAGACCGCAAAAAACAAACAAAAAAAAACAAACAATGCCAGAATTGCTCTTTTTTGGTTACCACCCCTCCCAAAACATAGACTAAAAAGTGATCAAAAAGTCACTTGTACCCTAAAATAGGACCAATAAAAACTACAGCCCGTCACGCAAAGAACAAGCCCATATACAGCTTTCTTGACTGAAAAATTCAAAAGTTATGGCTCTCAGAATATGGTGACACATAAATTGAATTATTTTAAAAAAGTTTTTTTATTGTGCAAACGCTGCAAAACATAAAAAAAACTATATACATATGATATTGCCGTAAATGTATCGACTCGCAGAATAAAGTAAAATTGTGATTTATAGCCCAGGGCTCTCAGAATGTGGTGGAACAAAACCATTTTTTTTTAACAAATAGTTTTTTCTTTGTAAAAGTAGTAAAATATAAAAAAAAAACGAAATAAATTTGGTATCACCGTAGTCATATTCAAACGCAGAATAAAGTTAAGTTGTAATTTTTACCGCACGGAATCGCAGTTTTTTCCAATTTCAGCCCACAAATAAAAAAAATTCAGTTTCCCAGTGCACTATATGGTACTTTAAAATATGGCAATAGAAACAACAACTCCTCCCACAAAAAAATAAGCCCATACACCACTCTTTTAACATAAAAATAAAAAAAGTTATGGCTCTTGGAAGGCGGGGGAGTGAAAAACAAAAATAAAAAATGTCTCAGTCCTGAAAGAGTTAATTAATTTCTAATGCATAAACACCTGTGGGGGTCAAAATGCTCGCTACACCCCTTACAATGCCTTAAGGGTGTAGCTTCCAAAATAGGGGTCACTACTTGGGGGTTTGTTTTACTATTTGACCTCAAAGCACTGCAATTGTGGGCCAATGCTGTGAAAATCACCAAAATAGGCCTCAAATGCGCATGTTATTCTTCACTTCTGAGCCATATCAAATGTCCAGGCAAATGATAAATGCCTTGAGGGGTGCAGTTTCCAAAATGGGGGCTTCCACTGTACTATGGTACCTCCGGGGTTTTGCAAATCAAACATGACGCCCAAAAACCAATCCAGCAAAATCTGCATGGCAAATAGTGCTCCTGCCTTTCTCAGCCCTGCCATGTGTCCAAACAGTAGTTTATGACCACATGTGGGGTATTGCTGTATTTGGGAGAAATTGCTTTACACATGTTGGGGTGCTTTTTCTCTTTATCACTTGTGAAAATGAAAAAATTCAACATATTAGTGGAAACAAATTTGACATTCATTTTCACGACCTAATTCTAATATATTCTGTCAGGTCTAAATGCTCACTATACCCCTCAAAAAATTCCATGAAGGCTGTGGTTTTCCCACAGTTTTGGTCCCTCAGGGGCTTTGTAAATGCGACATGACACCCGAAAACCATTGCAGCAAAACTTGAGCTCCAAAAGCCAAGTGTCGCTCCTTCCCTTCTGAGCCCTGCCGTGTGTCCAAACAGCAGTTTATTACAACATATGGGGTATTGCCGTAATCGGGAGAAGTTGCTTTTAAAAAAAAATGACATCTGTAAATTTCACCTCCACTTTGTTTTAATTCCTGTGAAACACCTAAAGGGTTAAGAAACTTTCTAAATACTGTTTTAAATACTTTGAGGGTGCAATTTGGGTGACTTAGGGCCTGTTCACATCAGCGTTGTCTTTCCATTGAGGAGTTCCTTGGCTTCCATTTGCATCACCATTGATCTCAATGGTGATGCAAACTTTGCTAATGGTTTCCGTTTGTCACCATTGTGACAGGGTTCCGTTGTTTTTACGGAATCAATAGCGCAGTCGATTTATTGATTCTGTCAAAAGCAAAGGGACCCTGTCATGGAAACCATTGACCATGGACAGTGATGTCAGGAGCAGAGCTGGAATCCCAGGCAGATTGCTAGAAGCGACTCTGCTCCTGGACTCCCGCTCTGGGCAAGCCCCTGACATTACTGTGGCAGCATCTGTGGAGGGCACTGTGGCATCATCTGCAGAGGGCACTGTGGCAGCATCTACAAGGGCACTGTGGCAGCATCTTTGAGGGCACTGTGGCAGCATCTACAGAGGGCACTGTGGCAGCATCTACAGAGGGCACTGTGGCAGTATCTACAGAGGGCACTGTGGCAGCATCTACAGAGGGCACTGTGGCAGCATCTACAGAGGGCACTGTGGCAGCATCTACAGAGGGCACTGTGGAAGTATGTACAGAGGACACTGTGGCATTATCTAGGGTTGTGTTGCATTATCTACAGAGGGCACTGTGGCAGCATCTGCAGAGGACTCTGTGGCAGCATCTACAGAGGACTCGGTGGCAGCATCTACAGAGGACTCTGTGGCAGCATCTACGGAGGGCACTGCGGCAGCATCCACGAAGGGCACTGTGGCAGCATCCACAGAGGGTACAGCGGCAGCATCCACAGAGGGCACAGCGGCAGCAACAACAGAGGGCACAGCGGCAGCATCCACAGAGGGCACAGTGGCAGCATCCACAGAGGGCACTGCGGCAGCATCCACAGATGGCACTGCGGCAGCATCCACCGAGGGCACTGTGGCACTATCTAAAAAGGTGCTGCCCAATCTTGACATGTGTGTCTGCCAAACGCTGCTAAATGTGCCACCGGACTGCATTTAGCGTCTCTTAAACTGGAAAACTGGATTGTTGAAATAAGCACGTGGAGAATTCTCTCAAATTTTAAACCTAAATTAATTTAAATTAATATAGTAATGTAGTGTTATAGTAGTTCAAATAACTAATTGATTAACAATAATTTTGTATTGTATCAAATTTGAAAGTAATGCGGCCCGTCAACTTCCCATTTTTTCTATATGAGGCCCACATACCCGGCCGAGTTTGAGACCCCTTCTCTATACTATTCCATCCTCCCAAAAACAGGCATACTGTTGTATACCAGCTTGCTGGAGGCCAAAAGGACATTCTTTTGTCCTCTGTCAAGCTAATGGAGCTCATTCTGTTAATACTGAAAATGATTTTCTCCCTTTCAGCTACTTTCTTTTCATGTGTCTGGGCCAAATGCAGAAGAAAGCTGCTAAAAAACCTATGTAAACAATATGACAGTGGTTTTGTACAGCAGTGCTTAATTCTAAATCTTTTGCTTTAATGCACTTCAATAACTAACCTAAGGTAAAGTTAAGTTAGTTTTCCTGCAGTCATAGCACCCCCCTCTAAAGTATTCCTAAGGACATGTTCAGATGTGGCAGAATTTTTCCACTGCAAATGTTGGTGCAGATTCGTGGCAATTACGCAAGGAATCTGCAGCAACATTTGCATATTTGACAGGTAATTCAGACGTTGCAGATGTCACAGTGGACTTGCCACAGATTTCCGTTTTTCCATTGCAAAGGCTGAAATCTGCAGTGAAATTCCGCTTCTTCTCCGCAATGTAATGAGCATGCTGCGGAGGGAAAATTCTGCACTGCAGCCTAATTTCTGCACAGTTATTTTCTGCAACGTCTGAACTAACTTTCCTTAAACTGTATAGAAACAAATGTAAAAAACAGCTGCTGCAGAATTCCACTGCGGACTGTCCACAGCGGAATTCAACAGCAATTCCGCCACGTGTGACTGTGCCCTTACTCTTCCACGTAATTCATCTATCTCTCCTCTCTAGTTATCCTATTGGCTTCCATAATGTTTATTACAATTCAAATCCTTCTATGAACAAGCAAATATCTTATAACATGGACCCTCCATATACTAATCTCCAGATACCTAGAAATCTTTGCACATGACTTTTTTTTCCCTCTTCTATAATCTTTTCCTCACACACCACCAAGATTTCTCCTAAGATCTTCCCTACCACCGGTCCATCTAGTGCCACCAATAGATAGCTATTCTGTAATGGTTTGACATTAACTTACAGGATAGCCATCTATACGTGGCACTAGCGAGACAATGTTCTTCCTTTTGGAGGAGAGTCGTTTGCATACTTTTTTTTCCTCCAGGGAGCATTGCCCTAAATACTCTCTACTAGTTGGTTCTCAAGAGAATCACTACACTTTGATAGGTTTTACTGTCATTTAAAAGGGTGACCGTCTGCATTCCATCATGAATTTATATATACATATATTTATTGTACTTCTACATTCCATATTGTATATCATGTTGTACAGTACAATAGAAGAGAGTGATGCTATAGAATAATAATATTGTTTTAAATGGCAAACTCTGCTCTGCTGCATATGAATGTAAAAAAAAATTGAAGACAATATAATAGTCTAATATAAAAAAAATATAGTGATTTGATCGCAAGTAAAAAAAAATCAAATTATTAAATATTTGCTTTTCCTCTGTGTATTTAAAGGAACAAACTTGTCTGGATATGTTAAATAAAAATCCCATAACAAATGTTCCATTGTGGCTGACAGTAGTGTGGATCCAAAAATGCTTAGGCAAAATTAATGTGAATGAAGCACCTGGACCAGATGGCTTCCATCCACATGTCCTCAGAAAACACAGCTCAGTTATATCTAAATCATTGTTTCTAATATTTAAATACTCTTTTTGTTTGGTACCAATGGATGGGTGAAATGCTGTATCTATAATTAAGATGAACTATAAAAATAGCAGTACTGGGGGGCGTGGCCAGGCACTGATGTGAGCGGTCGCACGGAACTTCGGCTCTGACCAGAGACCCCTATTATTTATCCTGCGGAGGAATTACTGTGGCCACCATTAGTTATAACTTGCGGAGGAAGGGTAAGAGACCCACGAGGAGCAGAATGGGTCCATCAAAAGCGACAGGAGTGGCGGAGAAGTTGAAGGAGTTTGCCCGGGGTGCGGTCCAAGATGGCGCCCGCGGCGAGTCCTCACAGCATGGAGCAGAGGGGCCGGCAAAAGTTTCTGGAGGGCAGACGGAGTCACTCCCCGTGGCTGAGGTAACAGCACAGCCTGGACTGACACTGCAGCAAGTATCGGAGACGCTGCTGGCGGCGATATTAGAGGCCAAGTCCTCGGTCACAACAAAAATAGAGGAGGTTAAGGTTGATGTGGGTCTCCTGCGGCAGGATTTGCACAACTTGAGGGACCGAGTCGCACATGCTGAAACCAGGTTGTCGGATCTGGAGGACCGTACAGCTAATATACCCCACACACTTCGGGACCTCTCTGGCAAGGTGGATTTATGGCGCCAGAAAGCGGATGATTTAGAGAACAGGCTGAGGAGCAACAACCTCCGCATCATAGGCCTACAAGAATGAGCAGAAGGATCCCGCCCGGACGAGTTTACTGAGAAATGGCTGAGAGATCTGTTTCCAGATACCGTGTTTTCACAGGCTTTTGCAGTGGAAAGAGCGCACAGGGTTCCGGCGTGGCCGCCACCCCCTGGAGCGAACCCTCGTCCATTCCTGGCGAGATTGTTAAATTGCAAGGACCGGGATATGGTCCTGCAGGCAGCCAGACGCAAAGGGGCTATTAAAGTGGATAACGTCACGGTGTCGATTTTCCCTGATTTCTCTCCGGCGCTACAGCGACAACGCGCATCGTTTGTGATGATTAAAAGAAAGCTGAGAGACCGACAAATTCCATATTCTATGGCTTATCCGGCCCGCTTGAGAGTCGTTGATGGAGATCGAGCGGTATTTTTCGCCAACCCTGAGGAGGCGGACGAATGGTTGCTGAGGAATAAGAGATCGCCTAGAAGATGAAGATTTTCTTGGGGACTTAAGCGCGGGCATGGTGAATATGTATCCTGAACGGTCATTTGCTGTCTTACATATGGGGAGAGGTTATACATGAGGGAGATAATGTTTAAAATTTCCTTTCATAATGCTTTATCTTCCTGTAATATGCCCATAAGGGGGTCCGGAGTTCAGAATGGTTCCAGATCATATATCACTCTTGTTACGAGATCTGATTGTAGTAGGTTACCGAAGTGTTAATAGGGGGATTCCGACCAACGGGTTGTTGTTCCTCTAATCCTGTGGCACAGTAAAGCACATTATAGGGGGGAATCTGCTGGAGCACGAAGCCTGATTTGTGATTCCACTGTGTAAGTTCCTTAGCGGTGGAAGCTACCCCTTTCATATATAGTATATAGCTCTTGAGCTCCTGTTGAGCTCTTGATGGCTAACTGGGTTTTTATGTGGTTCATGTTTTTGATCTCTGTTTTACACTATGTCAGACAACGAGTACCTTACATTTTGAGAGCTGCATATCCGGAACTGGCACTATCTAGGGAGTGGGGGAGGGGGGAGAGAGAAGGACTGTTATCAGTACATAGAGAGTTTTCTAAGTATGGCGTCACTTAAGTTCTTGTCCTGGAATGTGAGGGGCATGGGGACTCCAAGGAAACGGAATATGATTTTCTCTGTGCTTAAAGATGTGAACCCACTTATAATTTGTCTTCAGGAGACGCATCTGACAGCAGACACAGTACAGTTTTTATGTAAGCCCTGGATTCAGTGGAGTAGACACTCTGTTAGAACTTCTGCCTCTAGAGGGGTATCTCTATTAATACATAGAACTCTTAGGTGGGAAGTGATGCATACCAGAATTGACCCTGAGGGGAGATATGTATTTGTGCATGCCAACATTAATTCCACACCCTATGTCGTAATGGGGATATATAACCCACCGCCAGGGTCTTTGGCACTACTTAAGGAAGCGGTGTCCTTTGCTTCCGCGTATCAAGAAGCCAGAGTGATCCTTCTAGGAGACCTGAACCTTATAATGGATCAGTCTATTGATCGGTTCCTGTTGAGGGGAGAGGGGGACGCAAGACAAGGGGTCTCCCCATTAACCTCCTTAATGGAGGAGATAGGTTGGGTAGATCTATGGAGAGTTAGTCATATGGGCCTTCGTGAATTCACGTGTCACACACCACAATTTGATGCATTGTCTCGTATTGATTATATTTTTGGCACATCCTCTGTATATAATTCTATGGAAAGCATTGAACATCTCCCCAGAGCAATTTCTGATCATAGTCCGATTCTCCTGCAAATGTCACTACCGGAGGTGGGTAGGAGGGGGGCCTTTAAAATTCACCCGTTTTGGCTCCAATTAATCAAACCAAACGATAGGATCCCAGATCAGTTAGATGTCTTTCTTGAAGCACATAGGCAGGAGCAGAATGGGTTACTACGATGGGATACGCTGAAAGCATATTTGAGAGGCTGTCTGAAATCATCAATATCATTTGTGAAGCGCTCCTCGGCCCAAAGGGAAAGGGATTTGGCGGGAAAATGTGGAGAATTGGAGGCTGCGTTTGTGGGTGATCCCTCCCCACACAACAGGGAGGCTTGGCTCTCGGTGGGGAGAGATTATCTTTTAGTACTGCAGGAGAAGGCGGACCGTAGAATCTTCTTCACTGGCCAATCCTTTTTTGAATTGGGTAACCAATCCGGCAAACTCTTGGCTCATGTGGTGAGACAGAATACCATGTCTCCTCCAGTGTTGAACATTCGAAATGCTCAGAATGTCTTGGTCCATACCTCCCAGGAGATAGTGGCTCAATTTGCAGACTTTTATAGAGACTTATATACGTCTAGGGCGGTGCACTCAATGCAAGAGTTGGGGAAATATTTGGATGACATGCAGTTTCCACAGATGTCGGAGGAGGGGTGTGAGTTACTCGAGTCCCCCTTCACAGTGGAGGAGATTTCTGAGTGTATATTGGATATGACTAAGGGGAAGGCCTCGGGCCCGGATGGGATTCCTCTGGAAGTATATATTCAATACATAGAGGTTATGTCAGCCCAACTTCTTTCTCTTTTTGAGGCGTGCTTACTGGCGGGTGACCTGGCGGATTCTATGAAAGAAGCTACCATAGTAGTTATTCTAAAACCAGACAAGAACCCAGAGGATTGTGGCTCTTACAGCCCCATATCACTGCTTAACATAGACTATAAGATACTGACTAAATTAATGGCCAATAGACTAGCGCGGGTCATCAATGAAGTCATACACTCTCATCAGACCGGTTTTATACCAGGGAAATCCACTTCGGATAGTATTCGTAGAGCTCAGGTTGTTACCCAGATGGGGTGGTGGGAGCTAGAGATGAGCGAACTTATCAAAAGTTCGGTTCGGCTAGTTCGCCGAATTTCACAAAAAAGTTCGGTTCGGACCGAACTAGTTCGGACCGAACCTGTCACTTACGTGCGCCGAGAATGCTACTGTCTCGGGTGCTGATAGAGTTAATGGGCTGCACTAACTCTTTCAGCAACCTTCACAGTACATGCTCGGCGCGCGGAAAATACAATTTAAATGTAATAAAAAAATAAAAATTATACGTTCGTACTTACTTTCCTCCTGTCCGGCCTCCAGCGATGACGTTTCATCCCTTTCGCCGCTGCAGCCAATCACAGGCTGTAGTGGCGGTCACGCACGTCAGGATGACGCTCCATCCCACGTGACCGCCTCTGCAGCCAATCACAGGCTGCAGCGGCGACATGGATGAAACGTCATCGCTGGAGGCCGGACAGGAGGAAAGTAAGTATGAACGTATTATTATTTTTTTTTGGCATGTATGTATGTTGGCATGTATGTATGTTGTCATGTATGTATGTATGTATATATGCGCATGTATGTTGGCATGTATGTATATATGTGCATGTTTGTATGTATATTTGCATGTATGTATGTTTGCATGTGTGTATGTTTGCATGTATGTATTTTTGCATGTATGTTGTCATGTATGTATGTATGTTGTCATGTATGTATATATGTGCATGTGTGTATGTATATTTGTATGTATGTATGTTTACATGAATGTATGTATGTATGTTTACATGTATGTGTGTTTGCATGAATGTATGTTTGCATGTATGTATGTATGCATGTTTGTATGTATATTTGCATGTGTGTATATATATGTATGTATGTTTGCATTTATGTATGTATGTTGGCATGTATGTATGTATGTTGTGATGTATGTATGTTGGCATGTATGTATATATGTGTGTATGTATATTTGCATGTATATATTTGCATGTATGTATGTTGTCATGTATGTATGTATATATGTGCATGTATGTTTGCATGTATGTTGGCATGTATGTATACATGTGCATGTTTGTATGTATATATGTTTGCATGTGTGTATGTTTGCATGTGTGTATGTTTGCATGTGTGTATGTATGTTGTCATGTATGTATGTTGTCATGTATGTATGTTGTCATGTATGTATGTATATATGTGCATGTATGTATGTTTGCATGTTTTTATTTTTTAATGTATGTTTGCATGTATGTTTATATATATGTGCATGCTTGTATATATGTATGTATCTTTGCATGTTTGTTTGTATGTATGTATGTTTTCATGTGTGTGTGTATGCATGTATGTATGTATGTATGATAGTTTGCATGTATATATGTGTGTATGTTTGCATGTATGTATATTTGCTTGTATATATGTGCATGCTTGTATGTATGTTTGTTTGTATATATGTATGTATGTTTGCATGTATGTTTGTTTGTATATATGTCTGTATGGCCATGTATGATACTGTCTGCTGGCGCCCTGTATCTAAGTCAACTTTGCGGCAGGCTTCTATACATGGTAGAACAGTCAGTATCACACATTAAACTGAATCTAAGCCTACGACGTTTTATTTCATTTTATTTTTTTTTTTACAGGTTTGGTGTTTGGACTACGTCGGTTTCGAGGACTACTTAGATGACGTTTTTTTTCTACAATAAAATGGTTAATGAGGGTTGTGTTGGGGGTGCTTTATTTCAATAAAATATTTTATCTATATCTTTGTCTTTTTCTTTTCAAATTTTATTACTACCACTTTAGTAATGGCCGCTGTCTGAGTGACAACATCCATTACTAAGGCGAGGCTTAGTGTTAGCCGGTGCAGAGGCTAACACTAACCACCATTATTACCCCGGTGCCCACCACCACCAGGGGTGCCGGGAAGAGCCAGGTACGATCCAGTACCCGACCATCTGTTGTGATGGTCGGGCTCTGGGGCGGCCGCAGGCTGGTATTATGAGGCTGGGAAGGGCCAAAAACAGTGGACCTTCCCACCCTTGTAATGCTAGGCTGCTGCTGCTGTGTTGTATCTGGCTGGTTATAAAAGTGGGGGGGACCCCACGTCATTTTTTTTTTATTATTTTTTTTTTAAAAGACATGGGGTTCCACCCAATTTATCATAACCAGCCACATACAACACAGTGTTATTAGCCTGGGAATGGACAAAACCAGTGGCCCTTCCCACCCATGTAATGCCAGGCTGCTGCGGCCTTGTATATGGCTGGTTACAAAAAATGTGGGGGACCCGTCTATTGCTAAATTTGTTAAATTCAAAAAAAAAAACGACGTGGGGGTCCCCCCCATTTTTATAACCAGCCCGATACAACACAGCAGCAGCAGCCTAGCATTACAAGGGTGGGAAGGTCCACTGATTTTGGCCCTTCCCAGCCTCATAATACCAGCCTACGGCCGCCCCAGTACCCGACCATCACAACAGATGGTCGGGTACTGGATCGTACCAAGCTCTTCCCAGCACCCCTGGTGGTGGTGGGTACCGGGGTAATAATGGGTGGTTAGTGCTAGCCTCTGCACCGGCTAACACTAAGTACCGCCTTAATAATGGACGCTGTCAATCAGCCAACTGCCATTATCTAGGCACTAATAAAGTTTAAAAAAAAAACACAAAGACAATTCTTTTTTATTGAAATAAGAAATCCCCAACAAAACCCTCGTTAACCATTTTATTAAAATTTGAAAAAACGTAGATCTACGCAGTAGTCCAACGAATCGAAGACGTAGTCCAATCGGTACATCAAAATCTGCAACAACATAAAAAAAAACAGTTATCAATGTGAACAATAACAATACTTCTACTCACCTACACACATATATACACACACAAACAACCATACACAAACACACACATATATACACAAACACAACAAGATATACACACACACATAAACAGAAACACACGCACATATACACAAACTCACACATATACAAACAAAAACACACATATACACAAACACATATACAAACAAAAACAGACAAAGACACATACCCAAACACACATATATACACAAACATACACATACACAAACACGGTTTCTTTTAAATGCTGCTAGGGAACCCGCTCGATCCACTATATAAGGCTACGCTACAGTGCAGCATTTAAAAGAAACAGGATCCTGACCTGTCCACAGAGTTTAAGGCAGCACAGAGTATTTCAGGAGATGAGCGTGCAGATTCAGTGCTGCTGTGAACTCTGCTCTTACCATTACGTAGCTCTCAGTCTGTTACCTCTCCTCCACTCCTGTCCTCAAGAACACCTTCACATGATTGGCAAGTCACCACGTAATGGTAAGAGCAGAGTTCACAGCAGCACAGAGTATTTCAGGAGATGAGCGTGCGGATCTTGTGCGGGGTGGTGACTTGCCAATCATGTGAAGGTGTTATTGAGGACAGGAGTGGAGGAGAGGTAACAGACTGAGCTACGTAATGGTAAGAGCAGAGTTCACAGCAGCACTGAATCTGCACGCTCCTCTCCTAAAATACTCTGTGCTGCTGTGAACTCTCTTCTTACCATTACGTAGCTCAGTCTGTTACATCTCCTCCACTCCTGTCCTCTATAACACGTTCACATGATTGGCAAGTCACCACCACGCACAAGATCCGCACGCTCATCTCCTGAAATACTCTGTGCTGCTGTGAACTCTGCTCTTACCATTACGTGGTGACTTGCCAATCATGTGAAGGTGTTCTTGAGGACAGGAGTGGAGGAGAGATAACAGACTGAGAGCTACGTAATGGTAAGAGCAGAGTTCACAGCAGCACTGAATCTGCACGCTCATCTCCTGAAATACTCTGTGCTGCCTTAAACTCTGTGGACAGGTCAGGATCCTGTTTCTTTTAAATGCTGCACTGTAGCGTAGCCTTATATAGTGGATCGAGCGGGTTCCCTAGCAGCATTTAAAAGAAACAGGATCCTGACCTGTCCACAGAGTTTAAGGCAGCACAGATTATTTCAGGAGATGAGCACGGGCAGCCGTTCGTTTTTCCGAGCCGTGCTCCCATTATGCACACGACCGTAAAAACACCCGTTATTGCGGGTCGTAATTACGACCCGCAATAACGGGCTCATAGACTTCTGTTACCCACGGGTACCTTTCCGTATTCTCACGGGAAGGTGCCCGTGCCGTTAAAAAAATAGAACATGTTCTATTTTTTTATTTTACGGGCCGTGCTGCTATAATTATAATGACAGCATGGTTCGCAAAAGCGGCCGGCTGCCCGTGGCCGGCCGGCCGTGCTCGTAGTTACGAGTCGTAATTACGAGCACGGCCCGTAAAATAAAAAAATAGAACATGTTCTATCTTTTTAACGGCACGGGCACCTTCCCGTGAGAAAACGGGAAGGTACCCGTGGCTAACAGAAGTCTATGGGCCCGCTATTTCGGGTCGTAATTACGACCCGTGATAACGGGTGTTTTTATGGTCGTGTGCATGAGGCCCCGTAATGACGGGTGGCTACATGTGTGCACCCGTCATTACGGCAGCGTTGCTAGGCGACGTCAGTAAGGGTATGTGCACACACACTAATTACGTCCGTAATTGACGGACGTATTTCGGCCGCAAGTACCGGACCGAACACACTGCAGGGAGCCGGGCTCCTAGCATCATATTTATGTACGATGCTAGGAGTCCCTGCCTCTCCGTGGAACTACTGTCCCGTACTGAAAACATGATTACAGTACGGGACAGTTGTCCTGCAGAGAGGCAGGGACTCCTAGCATCGTACATAACTATGATGCTAGGAGCCCGGCTCCCTGCACTGTGTTCGGTCCGGTACTTGCGGCCGAAATACGTCCGTCATTTACGGACGTAATTGGTGTGTGTGCACATACCCTAAATAGTCACTGTCCAGGGTGTTAAGAGTTAACTGATCGGCAGTAACTGTTTCAGTACCCTGGACAGTGACTACCGATCACAGTACCTGTAAAAAAAAAGACGTTCATACTTACCGAGAACTTTCTGCTTCCTCCAGTCCGGTCTCCTGGCCGTTGCCTTGGTGACGCGTCCCTCTCGACATCCGGCCCGACATTCCTTGATGACGATGCAGCCCATGTGAGCGCTGCAGCCAATCACAGGCTGCCGCGGCCTCTGCAGCCAATCACAGGCTGCAGAGGCCTCTGCAGCCAATCACAGGCTGCCGCGTCAGAAAAGGTCGGACTGGAGGAAGAAGAGGGACTCGTCCGCAAGACAACGACCGGGTACGTATGAAATACTTTTTATTTTATTTTTAATCAGCAGCCTCTTTTCTCTATCAGTGATTGATAGAGATAAGTGGCTGCCGATTTGTATAATGTTTTTGACCGGGTTCGGTCAAAACGGGTTCGGCCGAACCCGGTGAAGTTCGGATTCGCTGCGAACCGAACTTTTCCGGAAGTTCGGACCGAAACCGGGTTCGGTTGTCCCGGTTCGCTCATCTCTAGTGGGAGCAGCAGGATTGGGCGCTGGCATCCTTGGATGCAGCCAAGGCATTTGACTCTGTAGAGTGGATATACCTATGTGAGGTTCTTAGGAAATTTGGGTTCGGGACTACCATTATCAGATGGATTAAGATCATATATAAAGAGCCTCGAGCCTCGGTTGTGGTTAATGGGATTTTGTCCCCCTCCTTTTTGCTTCATAGGGGTACGAGACAGGGGTGCCCATTGTCCCCCCTATTGTTCGCACTTGCCATAGAGCCCCTGGCTATAGGGATTCGAAGAGATATGGCCTTTCAGGGCATTCGGATCGGACCGCGAGAAGACCGCATAGGACTTTACGCAGATGATATGCTGCTGTTCCTGGCCAACCCGAATGCCTCTTTACCTAGGGCTATGAGATTGATGGAGGAATTTAGCAGTTTTTCGGGCCTGCATGTTAACTGGAGTAAGTCCTATCTCATGCCTCTCCACTCTAACAATTGTGGGTGGGGCTCACATTTTCAGAGTCTACAAGTGGTGCATAGTTTTAAATACCTGGGAGTTTGGATATCTAGGGATAGTTCACTCTCATACGATGTAAATGTGTACCCCCTACTTTCATATTTGAAAGATAAATTTGCAGTTTGGAAATCACTCCCCTTATCAGTGGCGGGTAGAATTAACTTAATTAAAATGGTAGTGCTGCCTAAATTGCTATATGTCTTGGAACACGCGGACACAATGGTTCCTAAAAAGTTCTTTAGTTTGGTCAACTCTATATTCACTCCATTCATCTGGGGAAAGAATAGACATAAGCTTAAAATTGACACTCTGCAGAGGCCCAAACAAAGGGCGGGAGCGGCCCTACCGGATGTGTTTTTGTACTATTTGGCGGGTCAACTTAGATATATTAGGCTGTGGATGTTGGATGATCCATTGCCCAATGCCGAACATCATATAGCACATTTTCTCAGAGTACCTAACTTATGGCCCGTTTTAGAACCGCATGATTTTAGCCCTAAGCATATGTTACCGTTGATTAAACTTGCGAAGCAGGTGTGGGCTCATGCAAAATCACTGTTGAAATTTAAAGACACGGTAGCGGAGTTGCCGTTGTGGTCCAACCATAGGTTACCTCACTTTCTGGGATTTCAGGATCATGCATTCTGGGAGGGTTTGGAGGTGACACAATTGAAGCATTTGAGTACTGGAGATGGACACGCGTTATCAGCAAGGGAGATACAAGATACATTCCAGGTGCCAGAGAGGGATACTTTTAGATGTGTGCAGCTACACCACGCTCTCAGAGCCCAGTTCAGACACGCCCAGACCTTGATATCTTCCCTACCCCTTATAGGAGTGCTTCGAACACAAGGCCCGAGGGGCCTGATATCAGTAGTCTACACGTTCTTGCTGTCTCAAAGGTTAGCACATGCGGGATGTGCGGCGGAACTCAGATGGAAGGGGCTGATTCCGAACCTGACTGAGGAGGATTGGCTTGACGCAATGTCTTCACATCTTGCGGTTTCACCAGCGGCTAATAATAAAATGACACAGCTATATATTATCCATAGATGTTATATAACTCCTACCAGGCTATTGCATATGGGCAGATCTTCCTCGGCTAGCTGTAAAAGATGCCAGCATGGTCGGGCAGACTTTGACCATATGGTGTGGCACTGCCCGGTAATAGCTAAATTTTGGAGAGGGGTTACGGACCTTCTCTCATCAGTAACAGGTAAACGAGTCCCCTGTGAGCCTGGGCTATGTTTGTTGGGTCTGTACCCACTGAACTCCTGGACACACTATGAAGGTATATTTCTACGGGAGACCCTATTCATGGCCAGGAAGGCTATTGCACTTCGTTGGATGGGAGACCTTCACCCAACGGTTCCACAATGGAAATCACTGATAAACTCAGTAATACCTTACTCTAATCTAGTATACAAACATCGGGGGTGTCCGTATAAATTTATGGAAGTATGGAGTAGCTGGTGCTCATCGCCTCTTACATCGTTTAATGTAGGGGACCTTAGGTCCTCCCTAAACAGTCTTGGGGTCTAATTGAGTAAGCAGGGACGGGGTAGCAGGCCCTAACTGGGGGGGGGGGGGGGGGTTCGATAGGGGGCTGGACGAGATCAGTCCTGGATTGTACAGCTATTTATAACAGGGATGTATATATTTGCATTGCTTTGTTCCTATAAATGTAAGGGTTATACACAGTAACATATCGGAAAAAGATATACCAATTCTTGTCCTCATTGTGTAGCGGAGATCGATGTTTATGTTTGTATGGTTATGTTATATTGAAATAATGGGTTTCTTGCATGTCACCCAAATGATATGTTTATCATACCTTGTGCATTGTGTATTTTCAATAAAATGAGTTAAAAAATAAAAATAAAAATAGCAGTACTGTATATAACATCCGTCACAGATCAAAATGGTTCAAAATATGTTCCTAATGAAGGTTTGCCAAGGTCCAAAACTCCATATATAATACAATTTTTGTTAAGCTTTTCCTTTCAAAGCTCAGCAATTTGTCCTGCAGACTTCTTCCTGATTCACTAACAGGAACATGTTATCAATCTCTGCGTTGTTACAGAAACAGTGAAGCTACAGCCCGGTCCCGGTCACTGTTTACACAAGATGCCAGCTAACGTTACTCTTATCGCTTTCTACGTTTTTCATACTTTAGAATAAGAGATTGTCTGCTTGAATCAGTGCCTATGCTGTAGTGATCTCAGGAATTAATTAGAAAGCAGGTCTCCTCTACAGAAACCGCTGATATCCATGCGAGCACGCTTCCGTGTGTGTAACAGAATATCTGTTACAGTTCTACATCACTGGCGCTTTGGCTAGACTTTGACAAATATAGACCCCTGATGAATTAGTATACAGAAACGCGTAGGGTCAGTGGAGAAGGGATTATAGCGTATTTGACAGTGGTATCGTTGGGTAACCCCAGCACTGGGGGATTTAGGAGCGGTAACAGCAGGCTCCAGTGTTTTTGCAGGTTCCCATACACTGACACACCAATGTTAAACGCTGATCCAATCTATATCTTTCAAGTACAATCAGAGGAGGGTTCACAAATGAACTGGAGATTGTTATTTACAATTTAATAAGATTTTAAACAAACACGGTGGGGCTTTTTTCACAGTGGTGACTGTCAGGGCCGCCATCAGGAATTTCAGGGCCCCCTACAGCTAAATTTTCTGGGCCCCCCTACCGTGGCACCGCCTGTTAACGGTACTCCGTCCAGCACTATATCATGGTACCCAGGGCCGCCATCAGGGGGGGTATTAGGGGTACTGATGTGAGCGGCCCGGCCAAACCTAATTGAAAGGGGGGCCCGGCAAACTGCCGCGACTTGCCTTTGGTAGAAAAAAAACAGGCCCCTGCAATGGGGCCCATTTTTTTCACCAAAAAAATGTCATGAGCTGCGGGCCCCCCTTTCAATTACGTTTGCCGGGCCTCTCACATCAGTACCCCTAATACCCCCCCTGATGGCGACCCTGGGTAGCATGGGGGTCGTCAAAGACCGATCGCGCGCACCCGCAAACTCCCGCGCATGCGCACCGGCGACTGCCTGGAACCGCGCACTGAATTTTGAGGCAGATTTTGACCTGCCCACACTATCTTGCCGCGTTTTTTGCCCGCGGCGATTGAGGACAGCAGACAAAAGACGCAGCGAATAATTCATTTTCTGCTTCCCATTGATGGGAGGTCAGAGGCAGAACCGCGGCAAGAAAGGACGTGATGCTTTTTATTTTTTCCGCGACTGGCTCCCATTGATTTCAGATTAAATCAATGGGAGGCGGTTTTGGAAGTTTTTTGGTGCTGATTCTGACGCAGTGTCCGAGTCAATATCAAGGCCCAAAAACTCTGTGTACTGGGCCTTATTGTTAGGGCTTATTCAGATGAACATGTAATACATCCGTGCAATGCGCGTGATTTTCACTCGCCTCGCACGGACCTATGTTACTCTATGGGGCCGTGCAGACTGTCAGTGATTTTCACGCAGCGTGAGTACCTTTTTTTTTCTCATTTGTGATTTTTGCGGCAGAACCGCAGCATTTCCGCAACAGAGGAGCAGCGATTCCACAGAATACATTGACACGCTGCGGCTTAAAAAGCCACACTGCAGGTCCATTTTTTTTGCAGCGTGTGGATGAGATTTGTTGAAATCTCATCCACTCTGCTGCGACTGTAATACGCTGCGGATTTTCCACTATAAAATGTGTTGCATAAAATCCGCAGTGTTTATGCCTAGTGTGTTCCTACCCTAAGGCCGGATTCACACGAGCGTGTGCTTTTTGCGCATGCAAAAGGTCCATAACAGCTCCGTGTGTCAGCAGCGTATGATGCGCGGCTGCGTGATTTTCGCGCAGCCGCCATCATTATGACACTCTGTTTGTAGCACGTGGTGCTTTTCTGTTTTCATTCATAGTTTATACGGCTGCGGAAGTGCTGGGCGTGATTTTCACGCACCCATTGACTTCAATGGGTGCGTGATGCGCAAACAATGCACAAATATCGGACATGTCGTGAGTTTTACGCAGCGGACACACGGACACACGCTGCATGAAAATCACTGACAGTCCGCACGGCCCCATAGAGTAACATAGATCCGTGCGAGGCGCGTGAAAATCACGCACGTTGCACGGATGTATTACACGTTCGTCTGAATAAGCCCTAACAATAAGGCCCAGTTCACAGAGTTTTTGGGCCTTGATATTGACTCGGACACTGCGTCAGAATCAGCACCAAACAACTTCCAAAACCGCCTCCCATTAATTTAATCTGAAATCAATGGGAGCCAGTCGCGGAAAAAATAAAAAGCATCACGTCCTTTCTTGCCGTGGTTCTGCCTCTGACCTCCCATCTAAATCAATGGGAGGCAGAAAATGCATTTTTCGCTGCGTTTTTTGTCTGCTGTCCTCAATCGCCGCGGGCAAAAAATGCAGCAAAGAAACGCGGCAAGATAGTGTGGGCAGGTCAAAATCTGCCTCAAAATTCTGTAAGGAATTTTGAGGCAGATTTTTTTCTACCTGCAAAATACTCTGTGTGAACAGGGCCATACAGAAACAGCACTTTCAGACACTTTAGTCACTGTGTTAGAAGAGCTGCTCCCACTCCAGTCCTCTTCAGGCGATGTCTTCGGTCCAGACGTCCAGTCCTTCACCTCTAGCCAGGCTCCAGGTAAGTTGTGTCCATGTGTGTGTGCGCGCGCTTCCGTGCTTTCGCGGGTGCGCACGCGGGCGGTCTCGAGTGCGGGCTTTCGTGGGTGCGTGCTCGCAGACGCTCGCGAGTGCGCACGCGTGGGAGTTTCCTTGTGCGCACGTGCGGGAGTTTCCTTGTGTGCGCGCGCGCGGTTCGACAGCCCCCATGACGAGAGGGGGGCCCGCAGCTCACGACATTTTGTGGTGAAAAAAACGGGCCCCATTGCAGGGGCCTGTTTTTTTCTACCAATGGCAAGTCGCGGCAGTTGCCGGGCCCCCCTTTCAATTAGGTTTGGCCGGGCCCCTCACACCAGTACCCCTAATATCCCCCTGATGGCGGCCCTGGTGACTGTACCCCTGTTTTTAGAGAGTTATCTATAAAAATGAAAAATTTTACTCATTAATTACTTCAGTGAATTCTCTCCTCTACAGACACACAGGCAATTTGTAATTTCGGGTTTGGGTAAGATATTTTAGCTATATCGCTATTTCTCTCTTTATTAGCAAGGAAGAAGAAAAGGGCTCAAGTAATTTAAGTCTTCATCTACTCGTCCCCATATTAAAATGAATGGAGTGTGCAGTCTGCAAGTGAACAAAACTATTAAACAGCATTTTCTTTCTGGATTAAAAATTTGATTTTACACTCTGATGTGGTTCAGTGGCGGATCAAGTAGATTAAAGGCCCGGGGCTGAGCCAGAAACTTGGGCCCCCCTTCCCCACCGCCATTGCAGCTGTGCCATATCTTTAATCAACACCACCTATTTGTGTTAGCATTGACAACTGGGTGTTACTATTCCCTTGTCAAAGGGCCGTGTCCCAATTCACTGACAGTGTCTAATCATCGCTGACAGTGTCACACTGTGTAGGGACACATCCAAGGGGAATGGTAACACTCAGTTGTCAGTTAGACCTGGGCTACAAGGAGATTTTTGGTGGAATATAAGGATTTACTTAGACAGACATGTCAGGAGAGCTGACAGCTCCTCTATAAATCCAGTGACTCACAAGTGACATCTTCTCTGATTGTGAATGTTCTCTTTACTTTTCTTCTCCATTCCGTCCAGACCACCATGACTACTTCTTCTGACGACTGCAGAGTTGGAGAGTCAAATTCATAACCAAATCTGTGAGTTCTGTGAATTATTCGAACTTTATTTTAGTTAAAGTGATGACTATTTTGTAAGTTATTTAAACCCACCTCTTGGATTGTTTATTGGTGTATTCTTTAGTGAGGCATTGTCTGTTGATATCTCAGGAATTCATGTAAAATTAATTAATACTACAACCAAGTAAGGTTGAATTTATTCTGGTCTCCATATTCTCTCTGCTAGTCCACCATCCAGTAGGAGTGCAGATGTCAACCGCATCCGGAGCCAAGGCATCACCATGACAACAGCACACCACGGCTCTCCTCTGATCGGAACCTGGCACTGCGTATGGTATGACGTCACTCTGGCTAGATCTTAAAGGGGAACTGCTCCAGTGTTTCAGTGCTTGATTATCAGCCTTGGTGGGGAGTTTACTGGTTATCTAGCCAAAATATACTAATCTTCAATTTACTAACAATGTGCGCCAATGATATCATATTGAAAAACTTGCTTCTGTTTTGCTATGCGTACAAATGTACACTGCTTGTATTTTTCCCTAATATATAATATCAATGATAGCTTGACTATTACTCATAAATCCTAATCTAGGTGATCCTGTTTTGAACAGATCCAGCCTAAAATTTAAAGGGGTTATCCAAATCATCCTATTAAGGCATTTGGATGTAATGTGCCAGGTTTACATAGATTTATACTAAGATCTTTATATACATCATTCAAAGATGCTTCCACTTTTTTATTCTTGAAAAAACTTCACTGTGTGTGTGACAACTAGTTTGCAAGGCCTGTTTTTCATTACAGTAAACAATTACTGTAGGATTCCCCTTATGTTTACTTTACTCTAGAGATCCTGTGATCATTGAAGAATTCATGGATAATGTACTATAGTGTCTCTGGCACACACTTTCTTTAAATCATTAGGGCTTTTTTATGTTCTTCTCAACCACACATCTAGTACACTTTCAAATTAAGGCTCTAAAATGTAAAATTCATTTTTGAGTAAAATATTAATGTGACCTGCTCATTTCCCAGCTCTAACACTTTTTGTATTCTCAGAAGCACTTCTTGTGATCTCTGTATGTCCATAAAGTTATGAGCTATTGCTTCTACTAAATGCTGTCAAGATTTATAATTTTTAATTGGCCAAAGTTATTGTGATGGAAAGGATTAAAAGATTGAACATTTTGGCCTATGTATAATAATATTGTAAGGCCCCATACACACGAACGTGCTTTTGCGGCCGCAATTTCCCCGAAAATCCACGGGAGAATTGCGGCTCCATTCATTCCTATGGGGCCATGCACACGACCGTGGCTTCCACGGTCCGTGCATGGCCCCGGAGACCGGACCGCAGAAAGAACGGGCAAGCCTTATTACGGCCGTGTTCTGCGGTCCGGGCTCATTGAAAATAACGGCCGCGGCCATGTGCACAGCCCGCGACTTGCGGGCGGCTCGCGGCTGACATTTCGTGGCCAGCCGACTCGAAAATCACGGCCGTGCACATGGCTACGGTCGTGTGAATGAGGCCTTAGTCTGTGTCAGTCTTTTTATTTCCTTGCTGCAGGTTTTTGGAGTTTATCTTGCCACAAATTTATTACATGTCCCACGTCATTTGTTACATTTGTCACGTTTTATAATGGAGAATGTGTGGTGCTTCTGATTTAGTTTTGTGGCATACATTTTATGCCAGTCTGCTAGTGGCATGCATATGCGACTTTTTGTATGACTTTTTAAAAAGTTGAATTTCATAAAACATTACTCTGCCCATAACTATGCCCAGTAGGCTAACATGAAAAACTAAGTAGTGCAGACGGCGCAAAGAATAGTTATTTTATTCACAAATACTTTATAAATCTTGCTCCCTTAATATATGCCCTTATTTCTTCCGAAAATGCGCCAATAAAGTGCAATTTAGAACTTGATGCATGTGGGCCAGTGTGTAATAATATGGCAGCAGAGAGCAATTTAGTAGATGTGGCACAGGCGTGTATGCATGTGTGTGTTTGTGTGTGTTTGTGTGTGTGTGTGTGTGTGTGTGTGTGTGTGTGTGTATATATATATATATATATATATATAACTCACAGGTAGAGAGAAGTACAAAAAAAAACAGACATCTGCGGACAGATGTTTGCTGTTAGTCAATAGGAAAATATACAAAATATGAAGTTCTCGAGACACATATTGTGTTTTGGCTTGTGTTGTGTCTTTGCTTTTTAAAAAAAAAATATGTTATCAATTGTAACAAAAACTGCATACAAAATATCATTGCCTGTGTGAATTTTGCAAAAAATTTTGGTGAAGTTTGTATGGCATTTTTTATGTGTTATTTAAAAACACCACACAAAGACAGCAAAAAAAATAAATAAAAATGTGTGAATCGGCCAAACAGTACCCCAATATTCAATTTTTTTTACAAATCATAGAAGCCTGAGGCAGGTGCTACACAAAGACTTTTGTTGGGCATGAGATTTAATACTATTACATACAGTATCTCAATTCCTAAGCCAATCAAAGGAAATTGCTGCCTCCTTTATTGTAGCATGGGAGCAGGGGGGGGGGGGCACCTATGGTATAAAATAAGCATGTACATAAATATTTTTAAGATATTCAAATCGTAGCAGTATATTATTTTTACCAATATTGGTGCACTTTGATGAGGTGAGTTCTAAGCCTCCCTGCTCTGCTATAGTGGCGTCGCTACAGTAGTAGCAGCCGCAGCAGCAGCTGCTAGCGGCGCCATGGAAGGTGTCGCCGGGCCAGGGCGCTTTTAACAAGCAGGGGAAGGGAGCCAGCGCAGCGCTCCCTCCACCTGCTATACACCCCGGCCCTGCCACACAGTGTATAGCGTAGCCATTCGTCCGAATGGCAGCAACTCCTCCTCCTCACATGCACTCTGCGCTGTGAGGAGGAGGAGATAGAGCGCAATGCACGGAAAACCCGGCCATCACTCGGGACACATTCCGGTGATGGCCGTGTATTACCCGGCCCCATAGACTTCTATGGGAGTCGGGCGGCCGGGCACCCGGCCCAAAATAGAGCATGTCCTATTTTTTGACGGCCGGTTTTCCCGGGCGTCAAAAAATCGGTCGTGTGAATAGCCCCATTAGGGGTCTATTATTCCTAATGCAGCCGGGTGCCGGCCGATTTATGAACGGCCGACACCCGACCGGGAAAACCTGTCGTGTGAATGAGGCCTAACATGGTAACTACCTATAATAAACTAAACTGTATAGCAAAAAAAATTACTTGTAAATTAAATATTATTACAAATTAAATATCTCTCCAAATGCTCAAATAAATGCAGTCTCATAGGAAGGGTACCTCCAGGTAGCCTCAAATACTAATATTGTCCATTTAGGTATAATACAGTTTGCTTTCTAACTAAGATGTCTATATGTTCATAGGCGAGTCGTATATTATCATGCTGACCACGGTCACTTCCCAAATTATACCCATACATATATGACACATAACAATTGTGTCTACAGACTATTACTCTCATTATTCTTGTTGCGATTATTTTTAAAAGATTTTTAAAAAGCTTTATCTCTACCTCAAATCCCCAATTCTTTGTTTTTATGTTTTTTATATATATATATTTTTTAAATTTCTCTCTATTTCAGACAGCATTAGGTTAACCTACTACAACCCTGCAAGTCCATTCTAGCCACAAATGTGGCCAATGGAGACCAAATGTGCATTACTTTTTCTTAGAGATCATTATAATGTTTAGATGAGCACCAGGACTGACCCAGGTGTCTTGTACATAATTGGAATATACTATACTAAGAGGGTCAGACATGGTAAATTATCAAAAAGTTTCAATACACTAATGCGTTTACCCAGTCAATAAAGACATGATCCTTTTCATAGACACTGTAGTAATTGTTAATCTAATATATGACCTTCAAATATGGTCATACAAGGGTATTTAATACACTTTGTATGATGAAATTAATAAAAAAAACAAAAAAACGTAATAGTGAAATCAAGTGTATTGGTGACTGATAAAAGTCAAAATCAAAGCAATATTATTAGTGATATTCAATATTCTTTTAACTTGTTTATGGGTCTACATAATTAAAAAGAAATCTATAGATTTAGGCGGGATTCACACGACCGGGTCCCGCCCGAGCCCGAGTGCCGGCCGGTAAAATCGGCCGTTTTGCCATCGAAGGTGTCGCCGGGCCAGGGCGCTTTTAAAACAAGCAGGGGAAGGGAGCCAGCGCAGCGCTCCCTTCCACCTGCTGTACACCCCGGCCCTGCCACACAGTGTACAGCACACAGCCATTTGTCAGAATGGCATCAACTCCTCCTCCTCACATGCACTCTGCGCTGTGAGGAGGAGGAGACAGAGCGCAAGCGCCGGAAAACCCGGCCATCACTCGGGACACATCCCGGTGATGGCCGTGTATTACCCGGCCCCATAGACTTCTATGGGAGCCGGGCGGCCGGTACCCGGCCGAAGATAGAGCATGTCCTATTTTTTGACGGCCGGTTTTCCAGGCCGTCAAAAAATCGGTCGTGTGAATAGCCCCATTAGGGGTCTATTATTCCTAATGCAGCTGGGTGCCGGCCGATTTATGAACGGCCGTCACCCGACCGGGAAACCCTGTCGTGGAAATGAGGCCTTATTGTTATTTCTAAGACCACATGCAAAAATTTAGGGTCACTTTTGACTTAACAAAATATCATCTTAATACATAATTTCTTGGGTCTAGCTGCTTTATATTTGCAGTATCTTCTAGGAACCCTTCCTTATCATGGGAGACCTCTTCTACATATTTGGACATGTTAATACACATTTCAAAGTTATAAAAAGTATATTTTAACATAAAAATGTTCATATTAGTATTTTTGACTTTTGGAAACTATGGTTATCTTTGCTTTCCAGGGATGAGTATAGGGCAGTAATAATTTTCTGATTACGTGTTTTTTTTCTCTCTCCTGATTCCACAGGAGCGGGGAGGGGGGGGGTCGCTATGGATTAAATACATCTGTGATATTTACAAATTAATGGGGATGACTATTGATTGGCGTATCAATGAATATTGTAAAGTATGTTGCTAAGTATCTGATGGTCTCCCCATAGATTTGCCTGTAATTTTCATAGTGGATTTATTATTTAGGATCCCATATTTTTATCGCTGAGATTGCAGTCCTAAATTGGATCTTTTTTTCGACTAATTCATGTTGTTCATTTCTTGTATTGCAAGATTTTTTGTTTTAAAAAAAGTTTGCAAGAGCTCTAGACTGCCCGACTAATTTTGTTCTGTGTTTGCTGCTGTATTGTTTTATTTGTGGGACATTTATTATTGACCACATTGTTGTATTGGGCCCCATCAGGTTTGAGATTGTAATCTGTGGCTTTTACTCTCTTTATACCAAAAATAGACCCCCGGACGAAGGCATTTCGCCGAAACGCGCGTCGGGACTGACCTTCTCTCCATGCAGAGGACTACAATGGGTACGTTACACATTCTTCCTTCCTAGGTATCTCTTCATCTAATTTGCCTTTATCATTTTTGTAGGCACGCTGTGTTCTTTACATCAGACCTCAGCTTCAAGCTTGCAGCTTGTTGTTGCATTTGTGCACTGGGTACACTTATCTGATATGCAAGTTTCCTCTCAGTTGTATACATATTTTCCACTTGGCGAATTTATAAACTTAAATATATACAGAGGCTCTAACTACCACTGCATCAGGCTAACTTTACCTAGGGATAGATATACACCTGTATCCTTGACATTGTCATCTACCATTTTTCTTGTATGAAGACTTAGAGAAAAAAGAAGTCAGTACGCCACAAATAATGAAAAATTAGCAAATTTTATTAAGGACATACAGTACAAAATACAAACATATAAAATTCAAAGAAGGATCCGAATAAACGAAGGAACGCAGTGTAAGGGCTTCAAGAAAAAATACAGATTAGGGTAGATTGCCTACCATGACACAAAATTCTCTGGCACAAGTACGCTAACAGATATAGATCACAGGTGGTATGGTCTAGATGGTATAATACATAGCTTTAGGTTAATAGTGGTAACAAAGAGTACCTAGGGAGGAAAATCACTCTGAAACCATATGTATCAAAAGTAGCTGTAGTGTAAAGAGTTAATTACCACAGTTAGTTATACATGTAAGTATAGACCACAACCAAAGGTGTCGTAATAGGGCTAAAAGTTGCCAGGAAAAAGCCGTCAAGTATGCATAGCCTATGTAGATCAAAAAGAATCTACGCAGGACATGAGAAGTAAATGAAGGGAGGCTTACCCATGAAAGTGACCGTTGTAAATCGCCCCACACTGCAGCCTGAAAAGGTTGCGCCCCCACGCGCGTTTCGCCAATCTGGCTTCCTCAGGGGGTAGTGTTTTAAATGCTGTCCATGCCATGCTTTAAATACGATTACATTGATTATAGAATATTGGACTCCGGTGTCTATCCTCCAGTTCCTGGCCTAACGGCGCATGCGCGGGAACCTGACTTGAGCCGCGAGATCCCTGTCATCCGTCGTCACACCCGCAGTGCGCCTGCGTGCCCCCAAGGACGCGTGTCCATGGAGACCAGGCAGACACAGTGCGAGCGTGAAGACGACGGAGAACCAGGGCGAGGCTCCCAGGTTCACTCGCAACATGCGCAACCCCAGGACAGGGAGAGCTGTTAGAGTCAGTATAAAACTGTATTCTATATTTGCTAGGTAAGTATAACTAAAAGTGTGAGGATTATACTAATATGATGTTAATTCCCTAAACGAAAATATATAGAAAATAAAAGATGAAAAAGAGGGAGGGGGGTGAAGGGGAGGATGGTATCACAGCGACGTAAAAAAGCCAGCATGGATGCTTGGGTGTGTAAACAACAATTACTATAGAAATTTAATAGAATTTCATCCTGTGATGCACAAATGTGTTAGAGTATGTTCATATAATAATTTTTTTACAGAAAATCTTGTATTGTAAAAAGTATAAAGGTTTTAATATAGCGTTATTTCCCAAAAAGGGTGAAGGAAAAAGGAAGAAAAAATGGAATGGAAGAAAAACATGGGAGAAGAATGAAATAAAAAAGGGGATGGAAGAAACAAACCACAAGAGGAGAGGAAGAAGAAAAGAAAAAAGGAGAAAAGAAAAAGAAAGGAAGAAATCACAAAGTGCAAAGGGAACGTAAGTACGGAATTATATAACCGACATTAAATTGTGACAATTTAATAAAAGTACAATTCATAATATACAATTTGTGTATGAATATCTCGACAATTGAAAACTAAATACTAGTACAATAAAAGACCGGAAAATACCATAAAAAAGAACAAGAATTACTAAGTTATTAAAAAGACACATCAATAACAAGTGAAGTAAGAGGATCATGAATAACATGAATAGAAGACGCATAAACAATATATAATTATATATACATTAGCGATACGTGAAATAAAAAAATGGGTAACGAAAAAGAGAAAAAGAAGAAAAACCGAAAAACCGCAAAGTGTAAATGAAAATAATAATAATAAAAAGAAAAGAATGGGGGAGGGGGGGGATAAAAAGAAAAGTAAGGAAGGGGATATATCATACAAATGTTAAGGCAATTGAAGACCAAAAAGTCCAGAAAAGTATACAGAAAATTAATAGTATTTTTTTGAAATATTAAACAAAAACAAAAAAATAAAAAAATAAAAAATAATAATAGTGAGACTCTTCCTGTCCGTGGGTGTTGGTCGGTACATCGGAGATGTAATTCCATAATATATCGAAAGGACCGCAATATTGGAATCAACCGGTCTGAGCATGACACTACAGAAGAAACAGGCATTAGTATTAATTAAGAACATTTAAAATACAAATTAAAATTAAAATTAAAGGGAGGTTGGTGTAGAAAGGATTTACTGGCCGAATCACATAGTATTCTCAAGGGGCAACAAAGTATGTTACAGGAAGGCAGAGAAACTTAGGTTTTCATTGAGACCATCAGGGCTCATGGTACCCAATGTAATAATCCACCTGCACTCTTTTTGTGCAAGTATCTTTTTGACATCCCCCCCTCTGACACCGCAATGTATCCGATCAATACCTCTTACGCGAAGGGTTCTGGGGTCACATCCATGTTTTAATTTAAAGTGTCTCGGGATGGTTTTTAAAGTCGTAAGGTCGACTACATCTTTTGCTGCCGATATATCCCGTACATGTTCCCTTACCCGTAGTCTTAGCTGTCTGGAGGTTAAGCCCACATAGACCTTGGGGCAGTCACATGTGGCGTAGTAAATCACGTAAGTGGTACTACACGAGATATACTGCAATATTTTAAAACGTCTGGCCGTCTTTACAGAATCAAATGTTGTGGTCCTCAAAACATTAGGACATGCTATGCAATCACCACAGGGGAAACAGCCTTGAGCCGGGCCTCTGGCTGAAAAAGGGTTCGCTCGTTTAGGGACATAATGGCTCTGTATGAGGATGTCCCTAAGATTCCTGCTTCTTCTTGCTGTCATTTGAGGATGTGAGGGTAGGGCTGGAGCAAGTGTTGTCTCCAGTTGTAAGATAGGCCAGTGTTTTTGTAGAATCTCTCTCATAGTTTGCCATTGGTTATTGTGAGTCGAGATAAATCTAATCAGGCCGGGCGTCTTTTCTTTCTGTTCTAAAAGTGGTGGGTTGAGTAGATGTTTACGCGCCACTCCCTTGGCCCGATTATAGCCCTTCTTAATACAGCGATGGCTGTAACCCCTTTCTCTGAAACGTTCCCTAAGGTCTTGGGCTTGATTTTCAAAGCTACTGTCCGATGAGCAGATCCGCCTCATCCTCAGAAACTGACCAACCGGGACAGCTTTAACTGTAGAGTAGGTATGTGCCGATGTCGCATGTAAAAGGGAGTTGACCGACATCTCTTTCCTAAAGACGTCGGTCTGTAATCTCCCATCTTGATCTGCTGTGATGGATATATCCAAAAAGTTCACCCTTTGTCTATCGTGGGTAAATGTCAACTTTATGTTCCAAGTGTTGATATTCAGATTTTGCAAAAAGTTGACAAGTTGTAGTTCAGTACCCTGCCAGATAATGAATATATCGTCGATATACCGCAGCCAGGACAGCACATTGTTATCGGCGTAGGCGCCGTCGCCATGCACAACCCGCCACTCCCAGAGGCCCAGAAACAGGTTGGCATACGACGGCGCGCACGCCGCCCCCATGGCCGTGCCTTGTTTTTGGACATAAAAAGAGTCTTTATAGACAAACAGATTATGCGTCAGGATGAACTCCAGCAGATCAACTATCAGGTCACATAAATGGCTGTCCCGGTTGCTCATTCCGAGGAAGAAGCGGACCGCCTCAATGCCATCTTGGTGTCTAATACACGTGTACAAGGACTCCACGTCTGCTGTGACCAGTAGCATGTCTGCCTCCAGATATATTCCATCAACTCTTTTGAGTACTTCGGTGGTATCTTTAACATATGATGGTAGGCACTCGACTAAAGGTTTCAAATAAAAGTCGATAAACTTGCACACTGGTTCACAGAGACCACCAATCCCTGACACTATCGGACGGCCTGGGGGATCCCTGATATTTTTATGAATTTTGGGGAGAAGGTAAAAGGTGGGAATTTTAGGAAATTCCACCATTAAACCATCCAATATTTTTTTAGGGATAATTCCCTTTTCAAAGGCGCTATTCAAAATTTTTATTAGATCCAAAGTGAAGGTGCCTATAGGATTATAACTCAATTTACAATATGTCTCTTTGATCCGCAATTGGCGGAAGACTTCTTTCTCATATTGTTTGGTTGGCCAGACCACAATGTTACCCCCCTTGTCCGCTGCCTTAAAAACCACATCTTCTAGTGATTGTAGAGATCTAAGTGCTGTCCGTTGTGCAGCAGTAAGGTTGTCGTGCCTATTGTTGATGGAGATCTGTTTAAAATCTTCCATCACAAGTTTTGTAAAGATCTCCACTTGTGGACATAGGGACAAGGGGGGGAACCTTCTGGACCGGGGCACGATCAAATTGGGGAACCCACCTTGCTCTAAGGGGATTTGTTCCTGCAAAAGTTCCTCCAGGGCTAGTAAAGTTTCTCTTTCCAAAGGGCTGTCCAAGCCCAGATGGTGAATGCCCCTCCCGTGGAGTTTCCGTAGTACCAGCTTCCGTGAGAAAAGGAACAAATCTTTTACCGCTGTAAAGAAGTCAAATTGATTACTAGGGGAAAATGTGAGTCCCTTACTTAAAATCTCACATTGCGTGTCAGAGAGGGTGTGTGTCGACAAATTAATTACCTCCAAGTTTCTTGATTTTTTGCCCCCAGAGTATGGAGAAGGAGACTTCCGTTTAGTGGCTTGTCTCTCCCTATTTCTCCGAGGGGGATTTGGGTTTAGTCCAGGTGTCATGTCCCCGTTCCACCTTGTTTCTGTGTTATCATCATTGGAGGCTTGAGAGGACATGGACCCTGATCTGGATCGAAATCCAGAGCGTGTTCTACCATTCCTCCACTTATAGACACAACCTTGTAAATAGTCATTATTGTCTCTCTGGAATTTCTTGGTCTTAATAGAACAGATTTCATCTTCCCATTTTTTAAAATCTAATTCCAGATCACTATTTAATTTTTCCAGGGCCTCAACAGGGAGATCTCGTTTCATGATCACATTTATGTCATCTATTTCTTTCTCTATTGACTTCAGTGATATGTTGTTAGATTGGATCAAAAGATCCATATAGCCCTGTGAGCAGGTGGTAGACAGTTGCTCCCATTTGTCTCTAAAGGTTTCTTCCTCATTAGAGAGGGTAGGGAAAACTTGAATCCTCAAGCCTCTCTGAATAAATCCTTTAATCAGATATCTTTCAAGGAAAGCTTTGTTCCACCATATCTTAGTCCTTTGTTTGAAAAGACTCTTCAGCCTAAATGTTAACTCCCTCGTATCTTTCCCTTTACTGTCTAAAAACAAATTCGAATCCTCTTTGAATACAACGTTGAGTTGCGAGATCCAAGACTGATCTCGCAATCGAAAGTCCATGTTAGGCTCAGAGCCCACTGCTGTGAAAAGACACAGAGAAACAACAATTTAAGTACAAAGACTCACCAGGTTCAGTAAGGAGTTAGGCGCCATTGACAAATGTCCAGGTGCCTCATTGTATATAAATAATATAGCAGACTTCATTACATGATAGAAGACTTAGAGAAAAAAGAAGTCAGTACGCCACAAATAATGAAAAATTAGCAAATTTTATTAAGGACATACAGTACAAAATACAAACATATAAAATTCAAAGAAGGATCCGAATAAAAGAAGGAACGCAGTGTAAGGGCTTCAAGAAAAAATACAGATTAGGGTAGATTGCCTACCACGCTGGTACAAGTCCCCTAAGGGGACTAATAAAATGTGTAGAAGAATTAAAGTTATTAGTAGTGAGAAAGAAAAAAAAGTTACAAAAAAAAACCTTTTCCCATTTTTCTTCAAAAGTAATGTAAAAAAATAAACAGAATTGATATCGCTACGTCCGTAAAAGGCCAAACTATTACAATATGCCATTATTTAACTCGCACGGTGAACCCCGTAAAAAACTTAAATAATTTAAACCGCAAAAATCGCTGTCGTTTTCGTTTTTACCGCACGGCGAAAGCTGTAAAAACGAAAACCCCAAAAAATGGAATCAGATTTTTTTCCTATATTACTAGATTTTCCTATTTTTTTTCAGTTTCCCAGTACTTTTTATTTCACTTTAAATGGTATCAATAGAAACTACAATTCCTCCCGCAAGAAATAAGCCCTCACACCACTCTACTGACGGAAAAATCAAAAAGTTATGGCTCTTGGAAGGCGGGTAGTGAAAAACGAAAATAAGAAAGCTTAAAAATGGATCAGTCCTGAAAGGGTTAATTCATTTCTAATGAAAAAAATGCATGACCCCATGTGGGGTATTTCCGTACTCGGGAGAAATTGCTTTATAAAAATTGGTTGTTTATTTCTCCTTTATCCCTTGTGAAAATGAGAAAATGCAACATTTTAGTGGAAAAAAATTGTGATATTAATTTTCTCGGCCTAATTCTAATAAATTCTGCAAAAGACCCGTGGAGTCTATATTCTCACTATACCCCTAGAAAAATTCCTTGAGGGGTGTTTCCAAAATGGGGTAACTTGGGGGGCTTCCACTGTTTTGGTCTCTCCAGGGCGTTGCAAAGGCGGCATGGCACCGAAAAACAATCCATCAAAATCCGTGCTCCAAAATCCAAATGGCGCTACTTCCCTTCTGAGCGCTGCCATGGGTCCAATCAGCAGTTTATTACCACATATGGGGTATTGCCGTAATCAGGAGAAAATGCTTTACAAATGTTGTGGTTCTTTTTTTCCTTTATTCCTTGTAAAAATGTAAAATTTCTATGCTTTTTCAGAAAAAAAGTTGATTTTCATTTTCACTGCCTAATTCCACTAAATTCTGCAAAAAACCTGTGTGGTCAAAATTCTAACTATACCCCTAGATAAATTCCTTGAGAGGTGTCATTTCCAAAATGGGGTCACTTTTGGGGAGTTTCCCCTGTTTTGGTCTCTCCAGGGCGTTGCAAACGCGACATGGCACCGAAAACCAATCCAGCAAAATCCGTGCTCCAAAATCCAAATGGCACTCCTTCCCTTCTGAGCCCTGCTGTGGGTCCAATCAGCAGTTTATTACCACATATGGGATATTGCTGTAATCAGGAGACATTGCTTTACAAATGTTGGGGTGATTTTCTTCATTATTCCTCGTAAATATTAAACATTTCTATGTTTTTTCAGAAAAAAAGTAGATTTTCATTTTTACAGACTAATTCCAATATATTTAGTGAAAAACCTGTGTGGTCAAAATGCTAACTATACCCCTAGAAAAATTCCTTGATAGGTGTAGTTTCCAAAATGGGGTCACTTTTGGAAGGTTTCCCCTGTTTTGGTCCCTCCAGGGGGTTGCAAACGCGACATGGAACCGAAAACCAATCCACCAAAATCCATGCTCCAAAATCCAAATGGCGCTCCTTCCCTTCTGAGCCTTGCTGTGGGTCCAATCAGCAGTTTATTACCACATATGGGATATTACCGTAATCGGGAGACATTGCTTTACATATGTTGGGGTGCATTTTCTTTATTATTTCTTGTAAATATTAAAAATTTCTATGTTTTTTCAAAAAATGCTGGGTTTACAATTAATAATGGCCCAGAAAGCCTTTCATCCCAAAATTTCATTATTTGACTATTATTTGACAACAAAAAAAAAATGTTGTATAACAATATGCACATTATGCTAATTTTCTACTCATCCTATTACTTGTTCTAGTATTTAATCATCCACTTGCTATTGCTTTTGACTTTTTAGCTATCAAAATATAGCAAATGAGTAGAGTTTAATTGGTGATGATTTGCAACAATCTGGTCACCCTAATAAAATACTATAGACATTTGTTAAATATGTAAAATTACTTGACAGAACTTTATTGTCCTTGCAGCACATGCAGTGTTATCTGGTGCCAAAATTATTTTGTTCCAGCACTTATAGTAATTGCATTTTATATTGACATTTCACAGCCAGTTATTCTTTCCACTTATACATTTTAATTAAATTGACACATTAGCCTTATACTTTTAATATGTTACCAGCCAATGACTTAAAATATATCAAATTTATTGAATTAGTTGAAGCTGCAAGAACAGCTGGTATTCGGTTTGTTAAAGGGATGATTCATGCAGAAGATGGGGTATAGATCACTCATTTAATGACAACATCTACAATACATGAATTATGGTTAATGTTCTATGATCTATTTTTCATAGTTTTTTTTTGTAGTCAGATATTATTCATTTAGGGAAATTGTGATGAAGGTAACATTAGATGTTTTCAGTGTTAAAGGTAAATACATTTTCATTAAACAAAAGGCACAATACTAGACAGTTAGGCCTTATTCCGACGAACGTGTAATATGTCAGTTTGACGGCCGTTGAAACAGCGGCTGTCACACGGACCTATATAATTCAATGTGGCCGTTCACACGGCCGCTGTTTCAACGGACCGTGTGAAGGGTCCTTGAGAAAATAGGACATGTCCTATTTTTTCACGCTTCACGCATCCCTCCATAGACCTGCAGCGCAGAGCGCGGATGCACCTCGGACGTGAAAAACTACCGTTTTTCACGTCCGAGATGCACAACGTCCGTCTGACTCTAGCCTTAAATAGACATTAAATATTAAATAAAGTTTATAAGTAGGGAGCACCAGTGTAGAGATCATCTCCAAATCCTGAGTCCAAGGCGTACCTTTGTCGCACTTGTAGAAATGAAATGTAATTCTCAATTTCCACAACTTGCAACTGTAGTAAGCTCAGATTCTACCTTAGTATTCTCTTTATTACCAAACAACCTAGGTGAAAGGACATTTGGGATGAGCATTATGAGAAGAGCCCTGATATGGTAGTTGCTCTCAGCCTACTTATATATACACACCAGTATGTTGTGCCTTTGCATAGGGTTAGGGTTAGGGTTAGGTATACCACCAGCACTATGTCAAATGCTTTTAAAAAGTCCAAAAAAAAATCTCTGCAGAATCATACTTTCCTATATAAAAGTGTTATGGTATAAATATATGTATAATGTATCTGGGACCCCAAGGAGTGAAATGTTATAGAGGAGAACATGTGTTACAATAGAATGGGTATTTTAGAAAGGTTAAGAGAGGAAATAGTTTGCAGCTGCTCTGCTGTCCATTGAAATTGCGAACAGATGGTGGTCAATCACTTGACCAACCCCCCTAAGCATAAAAGGGAATACCTTGTGTTCCACCAATGGGTTTTATGGGAAAGAAGGATGTAAGGATTGAATATACAGATGACTCATATGTTATGGAATGTTTTTTGTTCTAATGCTATAAAAGTGACCACTACGGTTAAATAAAGGCAGAAGGATTTTTACTTTGAGAAACGTCTCAGTGTATCTGTTGCTTCTCCGAGCTCGCCCCCCCACCTGATTTGAACCTGCATGGAGATCAAGGCGTAACGTGACTCAAATTGCGATCACAGAAATTGGCGCCCGAACAGGGACTTGACCAGAAGGACGGCACCCCACCTAGGGGATCTCCCGGGACTTGAATGTTTTGTGTCACAAATGCATTTTAGAATAAGGAAATTGTTTTTGGAAAAAAACTTCCGATAATCCGGCAAAATACCGAAAATGTGTGTACAGCATTGAGGTACTTGCAGAGATTATCATGCACTGATTTTCAGCTCAAAATTCCAGAATTTTGTGCAATCTGATAATCCGGCATGTCAAAAGAACAGCTTGATTTTACGTTTGCCTTGTTATTTGGATTAGGAATATTCTTATGGTGCGGAGGGCACGTACTCGAGTGGTGTCTCAGACGAGGGAAGTAAGCTAGTTATAAAAGGACTGTGAAAGGGAAGATTCTCTGGCCAGAGTAGAAGAGTAAGTACGGAAACTAGAACTGTCTAAAATAGATGAGAAAGAAATTCATCTGTCAGTAGCTAAAATCTGTAACAAAATAAGAAGTATCAAGTGGATAAGTAACTGTCGAAAATAGGCAAGAAAGAAATTTGCCTATCAGGAAAATTACCCCTTGAATTACTTAGGGTGTGCCAAAAAAGGCCACCACTTACAGTCACAAGATGAGGAACTTGGTGTTCCTATTAAGAAGTTTCGAGGGGATAAGTAACTGTCTAAAATAGGTGAGAAAGAAATTCACCTATCAGGAAAATTACCCCCTACGTAACTTAGGGTCTGCCCATAGGCGACCACTTATAACTAGTGAACAATGGGGAACTTGGTGTTCCTATTACGAGATGAGCACCCACAAGGACTGACAGCCAAACAGGCAGTAGCAGAAAGAGAAGGTAAAAAGGCAACGCAAGGAACGAATCAGTTAATGAAGGCATGTGGAATGGGAAAAGCGGGAAGATTAGATCGGGAAAAATATAGATGATATAATGAGCAGATCCTAATAATAATAATAATAATAATAATAATCTTTATTTATATAGCGCCAACATATTACGCAGCACTTTACAATGTAGAGGGAACATGAAAACAATATCAGACATTACATAGTGACAAAGTTCATTTACAATTCAAACCTGGGGAGTGAGGACCCTGCTCGCAAGAGCTTACAATCTATGAGGACATAAGGGAGACACAAAGTGTAATAGTGTTTGTTCTGTACAATGGTCCGGCCATTTTTATACACATGCGGTGGTAACATAAAGCTGCATGAGCCGGTCACCAGCCAGTATCCGTGTATGACGGACATGAAGAGAAGGAGTGTGAGGGAATCTTATTCTGATGACTAATCTAAATGGAGGGCCATGAAAAGGAGTCAGATTAGGGAATTTTATAGGCCTGTCTAAATAGATGTGTTTTCAGGGCACGTTTAAAACTGTGGATATTGGGAATTAATCTGATTGTCTGGGGTAGCACATTCCAGAGGACGGGTGCAGCACGAGAGAAATCCTGGAGACGGTAGTGGGAGGTTCGGATTATGGAGGATTTTAATCTAAGGTCGTTGGCAGAACGTAGAGCCCGAGTAGGGTGGTAGACAGAGATGAGGGAGGAGATGTAAGGAGGTGCAGCACTGTGGAGAGCTTTGTGGGTGAGAGTAATAAGTTTGAATTTTATTCGGAAGGGGATGGGCAACCAGTGCAGTGACTGGCACAGATTAGAGGCGTTGGTGTAGCGTTTGGTCATAAAGATGAGCCTGGCTGCTGCATTGAGGATAGATTGGAGAGGGGAGAGTTTAGTGAGGGGAAGACCGACTAGTAATGAGTTACAGTAGTCAAGACGAGAGTGAATCAGAGCAACAATGAGAGTTTTGGCAGTTTCCTCCGTAAGAAAAGAGCGGATTCTGGAGATGTTTTTTAGGTGAAAATGACAGGAGCGTGAAAGTGATTGTATGTGAGGAGTAAAGGAAAAATCTGAGTCAAAAATAACCCCGAGACAGCGGGCGTGCTGCTTAGGAGTTATGATAGTGCCACACACAGAGATAGAGACATCAGGTTTAGGGAGGTTAGTAGATGGTTGGAACACAAGGAGCTCAGTTTTAGAAAGATTCAGTTTCAGATAGAGAGAGGACATGATGTTAGAGACAGCGGACAGACAATCACTGGTGTTCTGTATTAGAGCAGGGGTGATGTCACGGGAAGAGGTATATAATTGGGTGTCATCAGCGTAGAGATGGTACTGGAAGCCAAATCTGCTGATGGTTTGTCCAATAGGAGCTGTGTAGAGAGAAAAGAGGAGTGGACCTAGGACTGATCCCTGAGGAACCCCGATATCAAGGGGAAGAGGAGAAGAAGTGGAACCAGCAAATGACACACTGAATGAGCGGTCAGAGAGATAGGAGGAAAACCAAGAGAGAGCCGCGTCCTTGAGGCCAATAGAGTGGAGCATGTTAAGTAGGAGTTTGTGGTCTACAGTGTCAAAGGCTGCAGAGAGATCCAAAAGAATAAGGAGAGAGGATTTACCGTCCGATTTAGCCGCCAAGAGATCATTTGAGACTTTAGTAAGGGCAGTTTCTGTGGAGTGTAGAGTGCGGAAACCAGATTGTAAGGGGTCAAGAATGGAGTTAGCAGAGAGATAGCGGATAAGGCGAGAGTAGACCAAGCGTTCCAGGAGTTTGGAGATGAAGGCCAGATTAGAGACTGGTCGGTAGTTGGCAGCGCTGGATGGGTCAAGTGTTGGTTTTTTCAATAATGGGTTTATAATGGCATGTTTAAAAGCGGAGGGAAAGATACCAGAGGAAAGAGAGAGGTTAAATATTTTAGTGAGGTGACTAGTGACAGCTGGGGAGAGGGACTGGAGGAGGTGTGAGGGGACAGGATCACTAGGGCAGGTAGTAGGACGAGAAGAAGAGAGGAGCCTCGAGACTTCTTCTTCAGTTATTGGGTCAAATGCTGAGAGTGAAGAAGAGGGAGTGTGGGGGGGAAGGGGATCGATGTTACTAGGGGACTGGGAGATAATATCATGTCGGATGTTGTCAATTTTAACTTTAAAATAATTGGCCAGGTCTTCAGCACTGAGATCTGTGATTGGTGTCTGCACTTTAGGACTAAGGAGGGAGTGAAAAGTATCAAAGAGGCGTTTTGGATTATTAGATAGTGTGGAGATGAGAGAAGTGAAGTAGACTTGTTTGGCGCGGTGAAGGGCCGAGTTGTAAGTTTTGAGCATAAATTTGTAATGGAGGAAATCTGCATCCAAATGCGATTTTCTCCACAGTCGTTCGGCACATCTCAAGCACCGCTGAAGAAAGCGGGATTGAGGCGTGTGCCAGGGTTGTCGTCGTCTTTGTCGGGTGGTTCGGAGTGTAGTGGGGGCTGCTTCATCCAATGCATTTTTGAGAGTGTTGTTATAAAGTTTGGCAGCCAGATTGGGACAGGAGAGGGAAGAGATAGGGGACAATGAGGACTGTAGACTGTCTATGAATTTCACAGTGTTAATGGCATGTAGATTTCTGTATGTCTGATACGTAGGGATGACCTGAGGAGGCAGAGAATATTTGATAGTAAAGCAGAGAAGATTGTGGTCAGAAAGTGGGAGAGGAGAGTTAATAAAGTCAGAAACTGAGCAGAGCCGGAAGAAGACCAGGTCAAGTGAATGCCCGTCTTCATGTGTAGGAGAGTTAGTAAGTTGTGACAGACCGAGGGACGAGGTTAAAGATAGAAACTGGGAGGCAGATGAGGAGATTGGGTTATCAATGGGGATGTTGAAGTCACCCATGATGAGAGTGGGTGTTTCAGAGGATAGAAATTGTGGAAGCCAGGCAGCAAAATGGTCCAGGAATTGGCGGGGTGAGCCCGGTGGGCGGTAGACAACTGCCACTCGGAGGGGAAAAGGGTGAAAGAGTCTGAGAGTGTGGACTTCAAAAGAGGGAAATGTGAGTGAGGGGACCGGGGGAATGACCTGGAAAGTGCAGTGTGGGGAAAGAAGTATACCTACTCCTCCACCCTGCCTGTTCTCAGGTCTGGGGGCATGAGAGAACTGGAGACCACCATAAGATAGAGCAGCAGGGGAAGCAGTGTCAGACAGGTGTAGCCATGTTTCTGTAAGAGCCAGAAGGTTGAGAGAGTTAGAAAGGAATAAGTCATGAATAAAGGTGAGTTTGTTGCACACGGACCGAGAGTTCCAGAGAGCACAGTTAAAAGAGACAGGAGAAGACCTACAAGGAATGGCAAGAAGATTTGCAGGGTTTCTATGTGTGGCAGGTAAGTGGTTGAGCTTGGCAGAAGAAAAGGGAGGCCCAGGGTTGGGAGAGATGTCCCCTGCAGCTAATAGCAGGAGAAATGAGAGAGACAGCAGATGGTTCTGTGATTTATGAGAGCGTTTTTTATGTTGGGCAGTGGGATGAGATGGGTTAAGTTGACTGAGGAAAGTGAATAGTGAATGGGAGCTGTACATGGGTGATGCCAGGATAGAAGGACTGATGCGGACTGTGTTTGGGCAAGTCTTAAATGGGCGATAGGATTGAAAACCAAGAGCAGCTATAATGATGAGAGCGGTGGCAAACATGTTTGTTTACAGATAGTTAGAAATTAATATTGAGAGCGTGGGCTAGTTTGTCTGGTTTGGTAATGCAGCTTACCTGTCACTGACCCTGTGCAACTGCCATGTATAACTGCCAGGACACTTTGACAGTATGACACTTAACTGCCATGTATAACTGCCAGGACACTTTGACAGTATGACACTTAACTGCCATGTATAACTGCCAGGACACTTTGACAGTATGACACTTAACTGCCATGTATAACTGCCAGGACACTTTGACAGTATGACACTTAGACAGAGATGACTTCTGCCGTCGTGCCCCCCTGCACGAGTGCCTTCCCCATATGCTACATCTAAATTTATAGGGGAGTAGATGCTCAGATCTAGGCCTAATTAAGCTCGTTCAGCTATTAATCAAATCAACTAGACACATGAGGTGAAAAGCTATGCAGAGATAAACAAACAAACTAGCAGGTCTGGATGATCATAAAACTTAACGACGATCAAACACTTTGACAAAACTTTGAGATAACATTAGACTATATAGGAAGAAAGGAAAGCAGAGTACCATAAAATAAAAGTTTCAGCTTTTTGAAATGCAGCTACAGCAGGGATGAGGTTCATGCAGGAATGAAATGGATTACATACCATAAAATAAAAGTTTCAGCTTTTTGAAATGCAGCTACAGCAGGGATGAGGTTCATGCAGGAATGAAATGGATTATATACCATAAAATAAAAGTTTCAGCTTTTTGAAATGCAGCTACAGCAGGGATGAGGTTCATGCAGGAATGAAATGGATTATATACCATAAAATAAAAGTTTCAGCTTTTTGAAATGCAGCTACAGCAGGGATGAGGTTCATGCAGGAATGAAATGGATTATATACCATAAAATAAAAGTTTCAGCTTTTTGAAATGCAGCTACAGCAGGGATGAGGTTCATGCAGGAATGAAATGGATTATATACCATAAAATAAAAGTTTCAGCTTTTTGAAATGCAGCTACAGCAGGGATGAGGTTCATGCAGGAATGAAATGGATTATATACCATAAAATAAAAGTTTCAGCTTTTTGAAATGCAGCTACAGCAGGGATGAGGTTCATGCAGGAATGAAATGGATTATATACCATAAAATAAAAGTTTCAGCTTTTTGAAATGCAGCTACAGCAGGGATGAGGTTCATGCAGGAATGAAATGGATTATATACCATAAAATAAAAGTTTCAGCTTTTTGAAATGCAGCTACAGCAGGGATGAGGTTCATGCAGGAATGAAATGGATTATATACCATAAAATAAAAGTTTCAGCTTTTTGAAATGCAGCTACAGCAGGGATGAGGTTCATGCAGGAATGAAATGGATTATATACCATAAAATAAAAGTTTCAGCTTTTTGAAATGCAGCTACAGCAGGGATGAGGTTCATGCAGGAATGAAATGGATTATATACCATAAAATAAAAGTTTCAGCTTTTTGAAATGCAGCTACAGCAGGGATGAGGTTCATGCAGGAATGAAATGGATTATATACCATAAAATAAAAGTTTCAGCTTTTTGAAATGCAGCTACAGCAGGGATGAGGTTCATGCAGGAATGAAATGGATTATATACCATAAAATAAAAGTTTCAGCTTTTTGAAATGCAGCTACAGCAGGGATGAGGTTCATGCAGGAATGAAATGGATTATATACCATAAAATATGGGATTATGTGGGATTATTGTTTAGTTGGTTGTAATTTGGCTCAGTTGGATAGTGTATACAGAGTGTACGTAGGAGATACGTAGTGTGGGACTTTCCCTAACAGCCAATAGCCATAGTGTTTGTTAGTGAAGATAAAAACTGAGAGAGAAGGGTAAGAGTCCCCTCTATCATAGCAGGGCTATGGGCAACAGTCACGGCAAACGAGAGTAGGTATGGCATATGGATGAGCAAGCACCTGTTAAAATGGTGTAAATTTATTAGGGGATTGTAAATCCAGAACCACACAGAGTCAAATGACAAAGCAGATTGGAGTAGATGGATTGTAGCATCTTTTAGAAAACAACAAAGAGCCTACAAATGTATGTAATGTTAATACACTGAAGTAAAAGTGCAGGAGGTTGTCAGAGGAAATTCATATTTTATAAAGTAAAGTTTAAAGCAAAGGGAGGTATAGAAGTAGTAGTTGTTTTAATGTTGCAAATGACCTTATAGTAAATTCCCATATGGTATAATTTAGAATCAACTAGTGTGACAAGAGAAGGGGGAGGTGGAGAACAGCTGCTAGTGAGATAAGAAATGTAATCTTGTTCTTGAAATGAATGGACACAACATTAAATGCTGATATAGATATTTTGTATGACTTTGTGTCATATTGTATGTATTAGAAAACAGGACCAGCCGACGCCCGGTAATGGCGTCCGTACCTCATGTTGAGTGTGTCCTCATTGTTGGTGGGAAACCCCCCTGCGCACTGTTTCCAATGGGAGAGGCTGCCCCCCCCTGCCCCTGATGTGGCCACGCCCGGCCCAACCAAATCAGTATGAAATAATCACCTTGTTAATTTTGTCATTTGTAGTGTTTTTTCTATTTACAGAAGTTCCAGTCTAGTTCACTGATGAAACAACACGTCATCATAATATAGAGATGGTGGCCGACAGATTGTACGGTTAAACATTAACGTAGCTAATTCCTATACAATGGTGTGATAAATGATTGCAGATACGTATGTTGTTTTGCCGGCATTGAAAGTGTTAAGATTGTGAGAGAAGAAGTTGTGAGAAGCTGCGAGTGTGTGACCCCCCTCCCTCTCCCCTGTAGTGTGCTGTGTTTGGGAGGAGGAGGGGGGCTGACTGGGTGCAGTCTGCAGGGCTGATGAGACAAAGGGATCTCAATATGCACTGCTGAGATATATATATATATATATATATATATATATATATATATATGTCAGTAATGTCTACAAACCGAAATAAATTTCTTCTCTTTTGCGCAAGCGCTGTTGGTTATAAAAGTTCCGATATTTATGTGTTATGATGTGATCAGATTTCATGTGTTTTGATGTTAATTCAGATGTATTAAACTACAGATACTGTGAGACACGGGGTTTTGAAAATGTATGTGCCCCCACCGTTATACTGTTTATTGGTTTGCAGTAATTAATGTTATCAGAGATAATATTTTCTGTTTTATTGAATAACTAACTACAATTGTTCTATTTTCGATTTCACATAGAAATTATGTCATTGTAAAGATCAAATGTTTGTCAGGAAAAAGGCATTTTTGTTTCAGGCTGTTGTACATTACAGGAGGTTAAATTAGTGTTATGTTGAGATGTAGTTTTGAACTCTGCTACATCACTCTCGCAGAGTCCACAAAGGGGGGAAGGGTGAAGGAACTGATCAGGTACAATTTTGGTTTATGTGTAAGAGACCATCCCCCTCCAGCAAAGTTACACAGGAGGCGATGTGACATCACTCACACGAGTTTTTATGGATTTAGATGAGGGAGAAGGCAAAACAAAACTTGTCTGGACATTGTTAATTTGATGTAAAGTTTTTGTGAATGTTTTATTTTTATTTGTTTTTGTATTAATCAAGTATTTGCAGAACCTGATAAAAGTGAGATTCTCAAAGTATTGTGGATTATCAGCTGAATGAGGAGGAGTTGTGTTTGGTAGCGGCTTGTGACACCAATCCATGGAGTACCTCTACGCAAGCATATACTTTGTACTGTACTGAACAAAATGGACATGACACTGCGGTTCTCACACAAAGTCATGGACCACAGCAGCGCCCGGTAGCATGTTATTCAGCTAGACTAGACCCTGTGGCCCGAGGTTCCCCATTATGTGTGAAAGTTATTATTGCTGTAAATTCAATGCTAAACAAGGCCTCAGATTTGGTCCTGGCATTTCCACCACATGATATTACTGCTATTCTAACTCAAGTACAACCTAAGCATTTGTCCACTGCAAGACATTTGAGATTAACCTGTGCTCTTCTTCTTCCTGAGCAGGTTACTTTACACCGCTGTACTACATTGAACCCAGCTACCTTACTGCCTTTGGAGCAAGGGGGAGAAGACGTAGGTAAAGTATGGTCACAATTTTTGCCTGACACTGATGAACATGATTGTATGGCCCTTATGGCCCAGGAAACAGTGGGGTTCGCACATGTAAAAGATACCCCACTCCAAAACCCAGACCTAAGACTCTTTGTGGATGGTTCAAGGTATTGTGTAGAAGGATCTTTTCTTACAGGATATGCAGTAACCACCGAAGATGTAGTCCTAGAAGCAGCCTCCTTACCAGCGTCCCGCTCAGCACAAGAAGCGGAGCTTAAGGCCCTGGCAGCAGCATGCCAACATGCAGAAGGAAAGACAGCAAATATATACACTGACTCTCGATATGCTTTTGGGATTGCACACGATTATGGCCCCATATGGAGGGCAAGACAATTTTTGACCTCTGCAGGTACACCTGTAAAGAATGCAGACTTTGTAAAATACTTGATGGAGACCCTGATGTTACCTACTGAGGTAGCAGTAATAAAGATAAAAGCTCACACTAAGGTGAGTTCACCAGAGACAAAAGGGGAAATGCTTTGGCAGACGAAGCAGCAAAGCAAGCAGCACAGAAGCTACCCGTGTTAGCAGCCGTATGTCAGATAAAAGATCCAGAGGAAACAAGACCAGCTGTAAGCCCGGAACTACTGCAAAAACTTCAAGGACAACAAAAGAAGAAAAAGACAAGTGGACGGCCCAAGGAGCAACGCTACGAAAAGATGGCCTCTGGCAATGTAAGAATAAACTGTGCCTGCCTAAGACAATGTTCCCAATGATGGCCCAGATAACACATGGAGAGACACACCAGTCAAAAACGGCAATGATGGACTTGGTTAACAAAACCTGGTATGCTCCAGGGTTTAGTGTGATGGCCAGCAGTTTTACACAAGGATGCATGATCTGTGCAACACATAATATTGGAAGAACTGTAAAAGTACCACAGAAGCACACACCCAGACCTATATATCCGTTCCAGAGACTACAGATAGACTATATTCAACTACCCAAAGTTGGTACCTATGAGTATGTGCTTGTTTGTATTGATCTCTTTTCAGGATGGCCAGAAGCTTTTCCAATAACCAAAGCTACAGCCGTAGCCACAGCAAAGAAACTGATCAACGAGGTGGTGTGCAGATATGGAGTTCCAGAGGTGATCGAGAGCGACAGAGGAACTCATTTTACGGGTGAAATCATGAACCATGTGTTGTCAGCTCTAGGCATAAGTCAAGCCCTACATACACCATACCATCCACAAAGTAGTGGGAAGGTTGAGAGACTAAATGGGACTCTCAAATTGAAAATCCAAAAAGCAATGGTAGAAACCGGGAAACCATGGACCGAGTGTCTACCATTAGCCTTGTTCTCAGTAAGATACACGCCCACAAAAAGAACAGGTCTCAGCCCATATGAGATCTTATTTGGGTCGGCTCCCAGATTAGGATGTTATTTTCCACAGGTGCTCCAAATGCAGTATGGTAGACTAACAGATTATGTATAAACGCTGAACAAACAATTGACCAAGGTGTATGCACAAGTCTTTGCTTCCATTCCAGGTCCTGATTCAGTTGACGTATAAGCTAGAACCAGGAGATTGGGTCGTTGTCAAAAGACACGTGAGGAAGAGCCTTGAGCCAAGGTTTGATGGTCCTTTTCAAGTCCTACTCGTTACAAGCACCTCAGTGAAGCTCGAAGGAAAGGCAAGCTGGATTCACGCCAGTCATTGTAAAAAGGTTCTTCAGCCAGAAGAATGAAGATCTTTGCGGTTGTTGCGGCGGTTGTTGCGTGTGCTCTTATACAAAAAGGCAGAACTGCTACTCCTGTACACGTAATCAGTACAGAATCACTGGAACAGTTCAGGACAGGGTGGGCGAATGCCACAGTGATAGAAAGCAGGGTAACTACACCTGTAAGGCCAATGACCCGTGTTATACTACAAATGTGACTACAACCGAAGGGACTTGGAGAAAAGGACCACATGGAGGGACTGTGTACCTTCACATAGACAAAACAGCCAACATTAGCATACAAGAAGAGACGGCTGTTGTTTTGTTGTTATGAACCAGATTTACAGTATCTATAGAAATATACAACCAGTAAAAATAGAAATGAAATGATAAATAAGACTTATGAAAGATGCAACAAGGAGAGGCTCAACTCTACGATTGTAATAAAAGAAACTGATGGGATGATATTATGTATGAATAATAGCCAAATAAGAAATAGAAGATATTTTGTATTCTTGATAACAATTTTAAGAGATAGTTTTAAGCCACATATACCAGTACAAAGTCTGGAAAGAATCGCACACACTTGTAAGAGCGCTGTAACCCAACAGCAGAAAAAGAATGTACACTTCAATATTTCCTTCCCTGAATCCCCCAGCTGTCATAGACAAAAAAAGAGAATGGTATGACCCGCTATTAGGAGGGTTAGGAACGGGATTAGGAGTATTGAATGGTATACAGTTAGAAACAGTTATGAACAAATTAAACTCAGTGGGAGACGACACATCTACTGCATTAAGGATAGGTGCCTCATGGTTACCTACTACCTTTGACTTACAGCGAAAAGAGTTAGCTATAGATGAACTGTTTCTAAATGTTTTTAATGAAAGTATGCTAACCGAATATAGAACATTACAGAATGTATCAACTTTTGTAAATTGGACAGTATGTACGCTTAAAACGATGTGGCAACAAGAACAGATGAATAATTTTAAGAATAAATTGTTTAGTAGTCATGTTAGGCAATGGACAGACATTCTGCCCATAGGAGAGAGAAATGATACGTGGTTATTGTTACAGCCTGAGTATACTGAGTGTACACCTAAATGGTGCGCAGGAAGACTAATAGCATTCAATGTGAAAAATCCTACTCTATTATGCAAATTTATTGTTATGCCAATGGTAATGATTGATCCGGTGACATTATTAGGACAATATTGGATGCCAGAAATAAAAGGAACACACATAGATTCTCAAAATAAGACAAGGAATATAGATTTGTGCCAGTTAACAGAGCAAGGATATGTATGTAATCAACAGTCAGGGATATAGGAACCCTGTCTAATGCAGCACCAGGATAATGTATGCGCACTCACTATAATCCCAGAAGCTAACCTACAGGTTTATATTGAAGTAGGTCCACAGCATGTATGTTTAATAACTAACGACAAGCAGACCCTTAGCCAGTTTAATCTCATAGGACCATTTTCAGGATGTCTATACAATGTGACGCATTTGACTTGGGGGAACCAAACTATAGTGTTCCTGCCTACTTTAGAAGAAATAATGTCCACTGTATGGGTACCTGAACCTTTGCCCTATGGAAATTTTAGTTTGCCACTGGAAGAGTTAAAACAAGTGTTACAAAAGTCTAAAGACGTAAAGAAATTGATAGCAGCCCATAATGTAACTCTAAGTAAAGTGAAAGTATTGGCTACAATAGCAGCTAGGGAAGTAATACATTTATCGTCAGCAATAAAAGATGCCAGTGCCCATCACTGGTATGACATATTTACAGGATTTTCCCCCACTGCCACTAAGATACTGCACGTGTTATTCCAACCCTTGATATGTTTCATAATATTGTTTATATTGCTTACATGTTTTAATTGTTATACATTTTGCAAAATAAGGGAAGCATTCAATCAGAGGCCTATACATTATGATCAAAGAGTGTTGTGAGATTACCCCACCTACATACCTGTGTGAATCAAGTGAAGAAATGGATCGAAGCCTTGCTATCAGGAGATAGAAGTAGCATTGGAATTTAGGTGTTGGTAAAATCACAAAAGGAGGGATTGTTATGGTATAAATATATGTATAATGTATCTGGGACCCCAAGGAGTGAAATGTTATAGAGGAGAACATGTGTTACAATAGAATGGGTATTTTAGAAAGGTTAAGAGAGGAAATAGTTTGCAGCTGCTCTGCTGTCCATTGAAATTGCGAACAGATGGTGGTCAATCACTTGACCAACCCCCCTAAGCATAAAAGGGAATACCTTGTGTTCCACCAATGGGTTTTATGGGAAAGAAGGATGTAAGGATTGAATATACAGATGACTCATATGTTATGGAATGTTTTTTGTTCTAATGCTATAAAAGTGACCACTACGGTTAAATAAAGGCAGAAGGATTTTTACTTTGAGAAACGTCTCAGTGTATCTGTTGCTTCTCCGAGCTCGCCCCCCCACCTGATTTGAACCTGCATGGAGATCAAGGCGTAACGTGACTCAAATTGCGATCACAAAAGCAATGAGATTGGTTAGAAAGTTTTTATACTTCATAAAACTTCATACTGCATGAAATCCCTAAACATTGTTAGGCTTCGTTCACATCTTGGTCCATCAGAACAGAACCCTGACTGAAACAAACATAGGTTTTTTCTTGCATCACCATTGATTTCAATGGTGACGGACCCGGTACAAATGGTTTTCATTTGTCTCAGTTGTGCAAGGGTTCTGTCGTTTTGATGGAATTTATACGTAGTCGACTAGATAATGGCATGTTATATTTATTCTGCGGGTCAATACGATTACTGTGATACCAAATTTATATAGTTTTTTGTATGTTTTACTACTTTTACATGGAAAAAACTGATTGTTAAAAATAAAATTTCGGTTTTGTCGCCATATTCTGAGAGCCATATCTGTTTATTTTTTTGTCAATTTAGCGTTATGCGGGCTTAGTTTTTGCGGGTCGAGCTGTAGTTTCTATTGGTACCATTTTGGGGTACATGATACTTTTTGATCACTTTTTATTTCATTTTTTTGTGGGAGATGAAGTGACCACAAAACAGCAATTTTGACGGTTAATTTTTTTTGTTTTTTACGGCGTTCACCGTGCGGACTAAATAATGATATTTTACTGTTTTTTACTTGTCCCCTCTAGGGGACTTGAACCAGAGTTCGCTGGATCGCTTGCACAATATACTGCAATACTAATGTATTGCAGTATATTGTGATACTGACAGTCCCCTAAGAAGCCCTGCCGGATAAGAGTACAAAGATGCCTCAGAAGAGTACAAAGATGGCAGACCTGGGGGCCTTCATCAGGCCCCCAGGCTGCTATGCCAACCAATGGCACCCCCTGGAATGTTTTTAGTAATTTAAATGCCGCAGTCGCTAATGACCGCGGCACTTAACAGGTTAAACAAACGGGATTGCACTCGTTACCCGGGAGTGTCGACTGTAACACAGCCGACACACTTGTTCTATGGAGTGGGATTAGCCTGTGAGCCCGCTACATACTCCCCCACCCGACATGTGCCGTATATATAGATTATTTCAGCTAGCGGTAAAAAGAAGCGTGCTGCTTGATCTTCCGGCAGATTCCGCCCAAAACTCCCATTGATGTGAATGGGTAGGAGGTCTCTTCCTGCCCTTCTGGCGTTTATATCTCTGACCTCCCATTGACATCAATGGGAGGCAGAGAAAGCGTATTTCGCAGCGTTTTTTGCCCGTGGCGCTCAATGCTCACGGGCGAAAAACACAGTGAGGGAAAAATCAAATTGATAATTAATAAACAAGAAGCCTTATTTATCAAAACCGTGTAAGGGAAAAACTGACCTTGTTGCCCACAGCAACAAATCATCGACCAGCTTTAACTTCTTAGGGTATGTGCGCACACACTAATTACGTCCGTAATTGACGGACGTATTTCGGCCGCAAGTATTGGACCGAACACAGTGCAGAGAGCCGGGCTCCTAGCATCATACTTATGTACGATGCTAGGAGTCCCTGCCTCGCTGCCGGACAACTGTCCCGTACTGAAAACATGATTACAGTACGGGACAGTTGTCCGGCAGCGAGGCAGGGACTCCTAGCGTCGTACATAAGTATGATGCTAGGAGCCCGGCTCCCTGCACTGTGTTCGGTCCGGTACTTGCGGCCGAAATATGTCCGTCAATTACGGACGTAATTAGTGTGTGTGCACATACCCTTAGACTGTTAAAAATTAATGCTGTGCTGTGATTGGATGCCTGGTAACCGGAGGCCTATCAGATAATGACCTTTGGACCAAACACCTTGCATAGTCTATCTCTATTGGGGTAAAGGGCCACCTGACTATGGGCAATAGTCCACTAGTGGTATCTGTTGCCTCTGTTGAGGAAATATTCCCCCTGCAGCATTTCCCTCTGCTCTGTCTAATTCCCTGGAGCCTCCACAGACGCAGTATCCCCGCTGCGCTTTCCTTGCTCTTGGCTATTTGACGCAACCCTCAAATACAAAAATGTAGTATACAGAAATACGATCAGATTCAAGCTTAATTCATGGGTACACTGCCAGTACCAAGTTTAGAACATATATACAGCACCAGAACAAAGCTAAGTACATAAATACAGCTCTGAAACCAAGCTTAGTACATATATACAGCACTAGAACAAATCTCAGTACATAAATACAGCACCAGAACCAAGCTGAGTACATATATACAGCCACAGAACAAAGCCAAGTACACACATACAGCACCAGAACCAAGCTCATTACATAAATACAGCACCAAAACAAGGCTCATTGCATATATACAGTGCCAGAACCAAGCTCAGTACATAAATAGAGCATCAGAACCAAGCTCGGTACATATATACAACACCAGAACCAAGCTCAGTACATATATACAACACCAGAACCAAGCTCAGTACATAAATACAACACCAAAAGCAAGCTCAGTACATATACACAACACCAGAACCAAGCTCAGTAGATATATACAGTCCTAGAACCAAGTTAAGTACATATATACAGCACCAGAACAAAGCTCAGTACATAAATACAACACCAGATTCAAGCTCAGTACATAAATACAGCACCAGAACAAAGCTCAGTACATAAGTACAGCACCAGAACAAAGCTCAGTACACTAACCCTTTCCCGACATCCACTGTATATGGTGAAGGTTGGGTGGGGGAGTATGTAGTGGGCTCATGGGCTGAGCCTGCTCCATAGAACGACCATGTCGGCTGTAACAGCCCGCTTGTTTAATCCCTTAGATACTGTGGTCAAAGCCGTTAGAAACAGGGGGGGGGGGCTCTGTCCCAGAAGACATAATCTCACCACTCACCTTCTCACTGTGTCAAAACTACTCATCCCTCTACATTAGCGATTCAGGGATCCACCCGCCATCACTTAATGGTTCTCTAGACTAGACTCTATTTGAAGGATGGTGGAATTGTTGAGTTGGGAGTTAAGGCTACATGAGCGATTTCTAGAAATCTGGGAGCCCAGGCTATCTTTTCGCAGATCAGACAGTGACACACCTCAGCCTTCCCCCGTTTCTCGTATTTCCAATTAGAAACTTGGTCTTCATAGACTCTCCTTAATGACTTAAGGGGGTTTTACACTGGATGATTATCGTGCAGACAAGCATTCAAAGAACGCTCGTTGCCCTGTGTAAACAGGGGAACGATCAGCAGATGAACGACCAAACGCTCAATCATCTGCTGGTCGTATTGTTTTAAAAAAGTTAAATATTATCTTTATTGACAGCACATCTCCCTATGTAAACAGGGAGACGTGCTGCCGACATGATAATAATGTATGGGGACGAGCAATCGGAGTAACGACCGCTAGTCCACATCTAAAGCTCCGTGTCACAGGAGCAAACGAGAGCCGATCAACGATGTCTCGTTGATCGCCGCTCGCTGCAACGGCTGCTTATCGGCCGGAGTAAAAAGGCCTTTAGTGCATCCCTTAGGATAAGATGATCACCCCCTCCCCCTATACCCCCTCTACCCTTTACCTTAATAATCCTTCTTGGGTTTATGACTCCTAAACTAACTTCTTATTTACGACTTTGTAATATTTTCCTAGATAATGTGGAATTACTTTGTTTGACTGATTGTATATAGTTTACTGTGTTTGCATGTCTCTGCTACAATCGTACTCAGTTTTTTTAAATAAAATTGTTCCTTTTGTCATACTAGAGTGTAAACCGAGACATATCGGTTTGGCATTTATGTTGTTTGCATGTTTGCTGTTTACTCTTCTGAATAAATAAAAAGAGATTTGCCAAAATGAAACAGGGGGGCGACGCAATCACGGTGTGCCGATGGTTGGCATGGGATTCTGGGGGCCTAATGAATGCCCCCAAGTCTGCAATCTTTGCAGACATCCGGCAGGGCTTCATGGGAGAATGTCAGTACAATAATAAACTTAAATACATTAGCATTGCAGTGTATAGTCCAAGCGATCCAATGATCACTGGTTCAATTCCCCTAGGAGGATTAGTAAAAAAAATAAAAAACACAGTTAAATAAAGTTTTTTTAATAAATATAAAAAAAAATATTAAAAGTTAAAAAACCTTTTCTGATTTTCCCTCAAGCGCAATGTAAAAGAGAAATGTGTGCTTTCTATACTAGCAGTGTTTACCACGCATGCCCACTCCTGCGCAATAACAGCACCTGCGTGTCATTTTCTCCCCCCTAGCAGCGGACCGGAAACTATCAGAATAAATTATGTCAGTGATGTTAGGAGCCAGTAACTAGTTGCTAATAGTGCTCTGACAAGTACTCCGGTGCTGGGGTTAGGGGATTCCGCAGAGTCCCGGAGCAGAGCCTATACTAGCGCTCTACCCGGGACTCCGGCTCTGGGGAAGCCCCTGACATCACTGTCCATATATGGACAGTGATGTCAGGGGATTACACAGAGTCCCGGAGCAGATCCTATACTAGCACTCTGCCCGGTACTCCGGCTTTGGGAAAGACCCAGACAACACTGTCCATATATGGACAGTGATGTCAGGGGATTCTACAGAGTCCCGGAGCAGAACCTATACTAGCATTCTGCCTGGGACTCCGGCTCTGGGGAAGCCCCTGACAACACTGTTCATATATGGACAGTGATGTCAGGGGCTTCCCAAGAGCAGAGCCTATACTAGCGCTCTGCCCGTGACTCCGGCTCTGGGGAAGTCCCTGACATCACTGTCCATATATGGACAGTGATGTCAGGGGATTCCGCAGAGTCCCGGAGTAGAGCCTATACTAGGGATCTGCCCGGTACTCCGGCACTGGGGAAGCCCCTGACATCACTGTCCATATATGGACAGTGATGTCAGGGGATTACACAGAGTCCCGGAGCAGATCCTATACTAGCACTCTGCCCGGTACTCCGGCTTTGGGAAAGACCCAGACAACACTGTCCATATATGGACAGTGATGACAGGGGATTCCAGAGTCCCGGAGCAGAGTCTGTACTAGCGCTCTGCCCGGTACTTCGGCTCTGGGGAAGCCCCTGACAACACTGTCCATATATAGAGAGTAATGTCAAGGGATTCTACAGCGTCCTGGAGCAGAGCCTACACAAACGTTCTGCCCGGGACTCCGGCTCAGGGGAAGACACTGACAACACTGTCTATTTACTGTTTACTGAGAGATTAGAAAATACTTATAGCTGGGTGTAGTAGGCGTGATGAGTCCCTGCTGCCGGCGCATTGCATGCTGGGACACAAGCGGTGCATGCCGGGAACTGTATGACTGGTAGAGCAAGACAACAAACACACAGAGGTAAACAAATCTCTCAATGTAAACAAAATTGAATAATGGTAAATACATATTTTTTTTAAAAGATAAAGATGTTCAGGGGGCATTAATAGATAAATTGAGAAGTGTTGCAGTGATTAAAAAAATAAAAGTATTGGAAAACCCCTTTAACAAAATACAAAGTGAATCAACAGAAGGTAAATCAAAATCAAATCAATATTTGGTGTGACCAACTTTTGCCTCCAAAACAGCATCGATTCTTCTAGGTACACTTGCACACAGTTATGGATTTTGTAAGATTATTAGCCCTTGCCATATAAATTTGTACCATGTGAAAATACAGCTCCCAGTATGACCTGAACAATGTTAAGTTTATTCTGGAAGTTGCTGTTTCACAAAAAAATATTGGTACCACCTATTATCTCGCTTCAGATCATACAGTGACTACAGTCTGAAGGAGAATGAACATTTACATTCAGTGACTCACAGGTGATGTCACCGCCATGATGACTTCTCCCAACCACGACTCATCTCTGCAAAGTTTGTCACTCAGGTGTCTTCCGCTCCTCCCTTTTTCAACACATCTGCATCATTCACTGTGCACCTTAATATACTGCCACACACTGTGCCACTTGTACACAATCGTATCACACATACACTGCCCCTTGAATACAATCATGTCACACACTGTGACCTCCAAATGCAATCATGTCACACACAGTGTCCCGGAATACGACTATTTCACACATTGCACTTCCTGAACATAAAACGCTACATACACAGATCCCCATAAAAATAGTGCCACACTCTGTTCCCCCTTAAAGTAGTGCCATAGGCTGTGCAATAATATAATAAAGTACCAAACTCACAGTTCTTCCTAAAAAGAGTGCTACAGGCTGTGCCTGCTGAAAAGTTCCACAAGCTGTGTCCCATGCAAAAAGTGCCACACACTGTGCCCCATGCAAATTATACTCCACAAGCACACATGCTGAGTAGATAGATACCCGCCATTAACCCTTTAGATGCAGCGATCGAATGCGATTGCTGCATCTAAGTGGTTTGTAATAAATCAGCACCCCTGTGACGTAATCGCGGGGGTGCTGACGACTGCTATCGCAACAGGACGTCTAACAATGCCCTCTTTGTCTGGAACTTATTGCGGAAGCCAATTAGGCCCCGCCCGGAGGCAGAGCCTTATCTGCTTGCTGTCAGTGAACGAGTGACAGTTCTACTGCATTGCACTACATAGGAAGTGCAATGGATTAGAACAGCAATCAAACAATTGGACCTTCAAGTGACTAAAAAAGTTTTAAGTAATAAAATAATCGCCCTTTTTCTCTTATCAAGTCTTTTATTATTGAAAAAAATTATAAACCATACATATTCGGTATCGCCATGTCCGTAACAACCTGAAAAATAAAAATATTATGATATTTATCCCATGCGGTGAACGTCGTAAAAAAAAACTAAAAAATAATGCCAGAATTGCTGTTTTTTTGATCACATTGCCTTCCAAAAATTGGATTAAAAACTGATCAAAACGTCGCATTCATCTAAAAATTGTACCAGTAAAAACTATAGCTCGTTTCACATAAAACAAGTCCTCATACAGCTCCATTGATTAAAAAACTAAAACATTATGGTTGTCACAACATGGCAACTAAAAAAATGTTAATTTTATTTTGCAAAAAATTGTAAAACATAAAAAAGTGCTATAAATTTGGCATCACCACAATCATACTTACCCGCAGAATAAAGTTAACACGTCATTTATAATGCATGGTGAACGCTGTATAAAAACAAACTAAAAAACAATGCCAGAATTGATGTTTTTTGGTCACTTTGCCTCCCAAAAAATAGGATAAAAAGTGATCAAAAAAGTCGCATGTACCCCAAAATAGTACCACTAAAAACAACAGCTCATCCCACAAAAAAACAGCCCTCATACTACTACGTCTATGAAAAAATAAAATAAGTTAAGGCTCCAATAATTTAGGAAAGAAAAAATAAGCAATTGTGCAGAAGCGAGGGGAAGATTTCTTCTTTTTCAAGAGGTGATATATCAATGCCCTAAAATTAGGGAACTAGGAAGGGTAGAGCCTAAAAATATCTTCTGGAAGCGAGGGTGCCCACATTATACCATTACAACATTTCCCAGCGAAATTCCCCAAACTGCAAAGGTGCGGAGTGTGGACCAAAAGGGGGATAAGCAAGGACATTTATCAGTGCGACACTGGCCTGTGCATAAATGATTGTGTCACAGTGTAACACACATCTATGGATTATTTTATTGTTTTTTTCACCCCAATATTATATTACCTGATTATGCCCTGATGTAGTTTGCCCATATTGCATATGCCCCCACATTATAAACTGAAATACCAGTAATAGTCAAACAAAACTACTACCAAGCAAAATCTGAGCTCCAAAAGCCAAATGGCGCTCCCTCCCTTCTGAGCCCTACAGTGTGCCCAAATAGCAGTTTACTTCCACATATATGGCATTGCCATACCCAGGAAAAACATTTTAACAATTTTTGGGGTGTGTGTCTCGGGTGGCACAAACTAGGCACAACATGTTTGCCAATGAAATGGCATATCTATGGAAAAATTGCAATTTTTACTTTGCAGCATCCGCAGCGCAATTATTTATGGATAAGACCTGTGGGGTCTAAATGCTCACTACACTGCTTATTAAATGCCTTGAGGAGTGTAGTTTCAAAAATGGGGTCACTTCTCAGGGGTTTCTTTTATTATTTCACATCAGCGCTCTGCAATTGTGAACCAATAATTTGCATGGTACTCTTTTAGCCCTGAGCTCCATTGAATGTCCAGGCAAAAGATTAGGGCCACATGTAGGGTGATTCTAAAACCAGGATACACAGCATAATAATTAGAGAGCTGTCTTGTCATGGTGGCACAAGCTGGGCACCACATATTAGACACTGAAATGGCATATTCACGGAAAAATTGCCATTTTCACTTTGCAACATCGAGTGCACACTAATTTCTGGAAAACACCTGTTGGGTTAACATGCTCACTACACCCATAGGTAACACCTTGAGGGTGTAATTTCCAAAATGAGGTAACTCCTGGGGAGTTTCCACATTTTTGGTCCCGCAGGTGCTTTGCAAATGCAACATGGTTCCCAGAAACCAATCCAGCAAAATTTAAACTCTAAAAGCAAAATGGTGCTCCTTCTCTTCTGAGCCTACCGTGTACCCAAACAGCAGTTTATGACCACATATGGCATATTGCCATACTCTGCTTTACAAATTTGAGTTTCTTTTTCTCCTTTTATTTGTAAAATAAATATTTTGAGCTAAAGCTACAGCTTATTGGGAAAAAAATTTAATTTTTATTTTCTATGCCCAATTCTAATAAAATGTATGAAACTCCTGTGGGGTCAACATGCTCACTAGACCCCTAGATGAATTCCTCAAGGGGTGTAGTTTTTGCAAATAGAGTCACTTTTGGGCAATTTCCACTATAATGGTACCTTAGGGGGCTTTGCAAAGCGACTTGGTGCCGAGAAACCAATCCAGCAAAATCTGTGCTCCAAAAGCCAAATGGCACTCCTTCCCTTCCGAGCGCTGCCTTTTGCCCAGAAAGGAGTTTATGACCACATATGGAATTTTTCCGTACTCTGGAGAACTTGATTTACAAATGTTTTTATTTGTTGAGAAAATGAAAAATGTTGCGCTAAAGCTAAGTCTTTATTATCACTGCCCAATTCTAATAAAATCTATGAAACACCTGTTGGGTCAAAATGCTCACTACACCCCTAGGTGAATTCCTTATGGGGTGTAGTTTCCAAAATGGGATATTTTGGGGGGTGTTTCCTTTGTTTTGTCACCACATGACCTCTTCAAACCTGACATCTAAAACTGCAGAATCTGGGCAATAAATATTGATTTGTGTTCTGTGTTATGGATTAACCCCTTAATGACCGGGCCATTTTGCACGTTAATGACCAAGGATTATTTTTTGTTTTTTCACGGTCGCATTCCAAGAGTCGTAACTTTTTTTTTATTACGTCGACATAGCCGTATAAGGGCTTGTTTTTTGCGGGACGAGTTGTATTTTGTAATTGCACCATTTTTAGATGCTTACAATATGTTGATTAACTTTAATTAACTTTATTTTAGGAGAGAATTTAAAATAAGCAGCTATTCCAGCATTAATTTTCACGTTATAAATTTACGCCGTTTACTATGCAGCGCAAATAACATGTTAACTTTATTCTCTGGGTCGGCACGATTACGGGGATACCAAATATGTAAAGGTTTTATATGTTTTCCTACGTTTGCACAATAAAAACCCTTTTAGAAAAAAATTACTTGTTTTTGCATCGCCGCATTCCAAGAGCCGTAACGTTTTTATTTTTCCGTCGATGTGGCCGTATGTGGGCTTGATTTTTGCGGGCCAAAGTGTAGTTTTCATTAGTACTATTTTGGGGTACATAGGACTTATAGATTAACTTTTATTTTATTTTTTATGGGGGGAATGGGAGAAAAGAGAGAATTTTGCCGTTGTTTTTTGCGGTTTTTTTGGACGCCGTTCATCCGGCGGTTTAATTAATGTGTTCATTTTATTGGTCAAGTCGTTACGATCGCGGGGATACCATATATGTGTATGTGTGATTTGTTTTGACACTTACTGAATAAAACCACTTTTTGGGCAAAAAAAGTAGTTTTATTTGATTTTGACTGTAATTATTATTTTTTTTTTTTCAACAAACTTTACTTAACTGATTGACATTTTTTTTTTTAGTCCCACCAGGGGACTTCACTATGCGATGTGCCGATCGCATATATAATGCTTTGGTATACTTAGTATACCAAAGCATTATTGCCTGTCAGTGTAAAACTGACAGGCAACCTGTTAGATCATGCCTCCGGCATCGCCTAACAGGAAGATGCTGAAGGCAGACCTGGGGGTCTTTGTTAGACCCCCGCTGCCATGGAAACCCGACGGCGACCCGCGATTTGTTTGCGGGGGCGCCGATCGGGTGACAGAGGGAGCTCCCTCCCTCTGTCAAACACATTAGATGCCGCTGTCACTATTGACAGCGGCATTTAATGGGTTAAACTGCCGGAATCGGAGTGCGCTTCGATTCCGGCAGTTGCAGCAGGAGCCAGGCTGTGTATAACAGCCGGGCTCCCGCTGCTGATCGCGTGGGTACACTGGCAGTACCCGCGCCAACACAGGACGGATATATCCGTCCTCCTGCGCGAACTAGCAGCTGCTGAGGACGGATATATCCGTCCTTCGGCGTTAAGGAGTTAAAATGTAATTTCTGCAAAAAAATGACATTTGTAAATTTCACCTCCACTTTGATTTAATTCCATTGAAAAGCCTAAAGGGTTAATAAACTTTCTAAATGCTGTTTGGAATACTTTGAGGGGTGCAGTTTTTAAAATGAGGTTATTCATGGGGGTTTACATTATATAGGCCCCTCAAAGCCACTTCAAAACTGAACTAGTTGCTAAAAAAAATAGGCTTCTGAAAATCTTTTTGGAAAATGTGAGAAATTTCTTCTAAACTTATGTCTTGTTGAGTCATATAAACATAATAGGATGTTAAAAAAAACAATGCCAACATAAAGTAGACATATGGGAAATGTTAATTAGTAACTGTTTTGTGTGGTATAACTTTCTGTCTTACAGACAGATACATTCAAATTTAGAAAAATGCTTATTTTTCTCTTTATGTTGGTGTTTTTTTTTTTACAAATAAACACTGAATGTATCGACCAAATTTTACCTCTGACATAAAGTACAATATGTCACGAGAAAACACTCTCAGAATCGTTTGGATAGTTAAAAGCATTCCAAAGTTATTACAACATAAAATGACACATGTCAGATTTGAATAATTTGCTTCTTTCAGGAAGGTCAAAAGTGGCTTCAGCGGAAAGGGGTTAATAAGCAATCTTGTAGAGGAATAGATTTACTGTAATAATACAGAAGGTTCTTCACTGGAATATATTTTGGGAATAATTTTATTGATACCACATTCTGAGATGGGGAAATATCATGATATGACTGCTGCTAAGCTGCTTTTCCTCTTCTTTGCTGTCAGTATAGCATTAGCCGAACTTAGAGTTTGACATCTGAGTCACATCTGACAGTTGATTTATATGTCTGACAGTTTGTTTGTTTGTTTGTTAGGCAAACAATGCCTAAAAACTAGGATTTGTCAGACAACATACCTCTTGCAACCAGTCTTTCTCAGGCTTCTTAGATCAGTAGCGATTCTACTTTAACCCAAGACAAGGGGCGACCATTCTAGCACGACTTATTTCTTGTAAAATGAATTGAGATGGAATTTGTGGTTTTATTCTTTTGCTTTACATGGGATGTGGACTGCTGTGTCAGATAACTAGAGCTCCAACCTTCATAAAGATATTACGGAAATGTCCTGGGGCCATGCTAAAGAGAAGAAAATGGCACAATTCTGAAATAAAAATTCAGGAGTCTGTGATAAAAAGTCAGAACTGTGTCATTATTTTTTTACATTGCCAGGGGGCTCTATCGTAGAATATGATATAAAATAAATGAGCACCTTAGAATGAAATAGTGTTCAAAGTTGGACTCACACAGTTCACTCAGAAGAAAAGCAAGCTTCAGGCTATACTGTAAGTCCAGGCTCCCCACGGGTCATATACGCTGCATAAAAATCACCCAGCGTGTCTGACCTGGAACCCGCAGTACATTCCGTCCGAAAAATCGCACCACATTAAGGTGCATTTTTTCCGATGGACTTTCCACTGCAGAAGAAAGCCATTCATACTTACCCCCTCGGTCATCTCTGCATGTAGTCCGGTCTCCTACGATGGCGTTGCAGGCCATGTGATGCTGCAGCCTTTGATTGGCTGCAGCAGTCACATGGGATGAAACGTCCTCCCAGGAGGCCGGACTGCAGGAAGGAGGAGGGCGTTCTGGGTCAGTATGATTTTGATTTGTTTTCAGTAGTTGCGATTTTTGTGGCGTAATCGCTGCTAATACGTTGCGTTATTTTTCCATTGCCGGTTTTCCCCATTCAATGGGAATGTAAATCCCGCAATAGAAAGCCAAGTGTTGCGACTTTTGCGGAGTATTCGCAGCGATTACGCCGCAAAAATCACAACTACGGAAAAAAAACAAAAAAACATACTTACCCAGAAGTCTGTGTTTCTTTGTCCAATCCGGCCTCCTGGGATGATGTTGCACCCCATGTGACTGCTGCAGCCAATCACAGGCTGCAGTGGTCACATGGGCTGCAGCGTCATCCAGGGAGGCTGGACTGGACTGCACAGGAGGGACACGTCGCCATAACAATGGCCTAGGTAAGTATGAGCGTTTTTACCGCTGCTTTCCACAGCGGAAAATCAGTCAGAAAAAAACGCACCTTAATGTGGTGCGATTTTTCGCACGAAATGTACTGCAGGTTCCAGGTCGGACACACTGTGTGATTTTTATGCAGCGTATCCGACCCGCGGGAACCCGGCTTAAACTATAGACTGCGGCGTCCCAATACTAGAAGTCATTGATATGTATTTTAGCAAAACCAATTTGCTTTAGTTATACAATTGGTCCTTCATAGTCAAAGTTGGGGAAAAAAATATAATTAAAATGGAAAAAGTAATGTAAGTTATTTTTACAGGAAAGAATAGAGTAGTGCCCAATAAAAAAATATTTTCTGCTATAATATTTTACATTACTGTCTGTGGGTGACACATTCAACTATACCAAACAATGCATGAGTTAATCACATTAATTCTGCTAAAATAATATTTGTTATTTACCGTAAATTGTAGCATGAATGGAGACCAAAGCTTAGTTCACACCAGCGCTACTTTAATGCATACTTTTTTACTGAGCATAATTGCCAGTTAAAACATTTTTGCATTTGTTTAATATACAGGGTGGGCCATTTATATGGATACACCTAAATAAAATGGGAATGGTTGGTGATATTAACTTCCTGTTTGTGGCACATTAGTATATGGGAGGGGGGAAACTTTTCAAGCTGGGTGTTGACCATGGCGGCCATTTTGAAGTCAGCCATTTTGTATCTAACTTTAGTTTTTTCAATGGGAAGAAGGTCATGTGACACATCAAACTTTTCGAAAATTTCACAAGAAAAACAATGGTGTGCTTGATTTTAACGTTACTTTATTCTTTCATGAGTTATTTACAAGTTTCTGACCACTTATAAAATGTGTTCAAAGTGCTGCCCATTGTGTTGGATTGTCAATGCAACCCTCTTCTCCCACTCTTCACACACTGATAGAAACACCGCAGAAGAAATGCTAGCACAGGCTTCCAGTATCCGTAGTTTCAGTTGCTGCACATCTCGTATCTTCACAGCATAGACAATTGCCTTCAGATGACCCCAAAGATAAAAGTCTAAGGGGGTCCGATCGGGAGACATTTCTTCTGCGGTGTTGCTATCAGTGTGTGAAGAGTGGGAGAAGAGGGTTGCATTGACAATCCAACACAATGGGCAGCACTTTGAACACATTTTATTAGTGGTCAGAAACTTGTAAATAACTCATGAAAGGATAAAGTAATGTTAAAACCAAGCACACCATTGTTTTTCTTGTGAAATTCTCAATAAGTTTGATGTGTCACATGACCCTCTTCCCATTGAAAAAACTAAAGTTGGATACAAAATGGCCGACTTCAAAATGGCCGCCATGGTCAACACCCAGCTTGAAAAGTTTCCCCCCTCCCATATACTAATGTGTCACAAACAGGAAGTTAATATCACCAACCATTCCCATTTTATTTAGGTGCATCCATATAAATGGCCCACCCTGTATTGTTCTTAGACATTCTTTCCAAAAAGTTAACCAACATTTAGAAACTAGATGGGAAAAAAGTACACCCTTCTTTTTTTCACAATCATTAAGGGTGCGGCCACACGGTGCGGCCACATTGCGTTTATGTTGCGTTTTTAACCCGCAGCAAGTCATTTTTTAATAGAAGTCAAAGGTGAAATTTGTGATATGGACAGACAGCTGCTATTATATTACAATTTGTTTTTTGTGCAGTTGACCGTATGTTCATAATGTCCAACCACATGCAGTTAATGACCGCGCTGCCAAAGTTGTTGCTGTACTGCTTGCGTTCTGCAATGCATTTTAATAAACTATATACAGGAAGCATCTAACAAACTTCAACACGGGTGAAAACTATGTCCAGAAACTATTTCCTTTAAAAAAACGCAACAGACAGCGACGCGTAAAATGACAGGTCGTCGGCATAGTACATCGTAAATCCCATTGAAAGTAATGGGCAGATGTTTGTCGGCGTAATGGAGCCGTTTTTTCAGAGACGTAATTTGGGGCGTAAAACGACCGAATTACGTCTGAAACTTGGTTGTGTGAACATACCCTAAGAGAGCATAATAGAAGGCAGGTATTAATTATTAGATGCACAAGATTAGTTAGGCCAGGGCTACGCCTGTAGTACTACGTATTTTATTTAGACTATTGCGTGTTTGCTGCAGTACAAGGTTGTTTACAACTCAATGTACTCATTTAGACTTAAGCTGTAGCTCAATCATTAAAATTAATTATGTACTTCTACAAAAAGTCTAGGTGTAGCCCGGGCCTTAATCATCAAGAAGTGTGAATACCTGTATAAAAGTAGTACTTTTGGCAGCTTGGTGTTCTGGAGAAGTCAGCAATGTGTCTACATCATGCCAAGATATAAGGATCTAAGCCGCAACCCTCAGAGAAGCAATTGTTTCTGCTCATTAATCTTGTGACCATTTCCCAATAATTTGACAGTTGCCAATCTTCTTAGGAAAGGGCCTGCCAGCAAATTCAGTCCAAGGTCAAACCGTTTAATGCTCAGAGATATTGAGAAAAACCCAAGAGCCACATCACATTAGCTACATCCCTCTGTAAGCTTATTAAATGTTTATGTTCAAGATAGCACCATTAGAAAAAGACTGAAAAGTATGGCTTTTATGGAAGGGTGTCTAGAAAAAGACCCTTCTTTCCAAAAAGAATATGGTAGCACAACGGCATTTGAACAAACCACAAAAGTTCCGTAACAAAATCCTTTGGACTGATGAGGCCAAGGTGGAGATACTTGGTCATCATCCAAAGTGCCATGTTTGAAGAAAACCAACCATAGCGTATCACCACAAACACCTCATACCAGCTGTCAAGCATGGTGGTGGAGGGCTGAAGATTTGGGATTATTTTGCAGCCACTGGAACTGGGAAACTTGAAGCCATTGAGACACCTTTGAATTTCATACCAGAAATATGAGGCTATCTGTCCAGCATCTTAAAGAGGGCTTGTCATCTGTCCTGAATTGTCGATTTTAGTAAATACTTGTATTCCCCATGAAAGAACATATTTTCTAAGAAATCTGTTTTCTGACATTCCTCTGTTATTCCTTCTAGAAATGGGTTAATAAATTGACAAGTGGGCGTGACCATTCCCCTTGTAAAAGGGGTGTGTCACTAAACTGTCTCACTCGGTCAACACTCATTGGTAACAATCAGTTGTCAATTTATTCATGCATTTCCAGGAGGAATAACAGAGAAGCAAAGGCACAACGAAGAGTTCTAAGAAAAGATGCTGCAGAATTGTTATTTTTTTTATTGGGGGATATAATTATTTACTAAAATAGACATGGTAGGAGAAGTGACAGGCCCTCTTTAAGCTGGGCAGAAATTAATTCATCCGAAAGGACAATGATCCAAAGCACACCAGCAAATTGACATCTGAATGGATAAATTGGGGTCTTTATTGTTGTGGCCTCCACAAAGGACAGCTGTTGAGTGGTTGTAATGGTAGCTCCCATAGAATAATACATAAAAATATATGTATTATGAAACACAGTAATGTACACCATTGTTAACAATATTTTTTTCTTATATGGATGATATATGGGTCCTGATATCCCATGGAGATGCAGCCAGCCTGTTATGAATAAATCAGCATGGTCCTTGCACTCTCCTCCCTTTTCCCGTTAATTTCCGTCTTTCAGTGTGAGTGCCCTCATATTGACACTCTCCTTTTGTTTCCTATGGTATATTATGCAGGAAGATATGTACAATATAGCATGTACATGAACACAGAGAGACAAGTAGAACTATACTGTACGAGAAAGGCCATGTCCCACACCAAGAAATGCAGGTGATTGTAGTTGTAGGGTGATATCATTGAGAAGAAATGTCCCAGTAAGGGACCTAGATATTTCCATATACAATGTCTGCAAATATCCGTGGAGCTCAAAGTCTGTGAAAAATCGCAAGTTAGATACAGGATTTTCTCTAATCGAATATTGTACTCTTATTTTATATATTTATAACACATGCCCTGTCCTTTTTTATTTCATCAGTGGAATCCACTATAATGAACTAAATTAAAGGCTTTGTCCACCTTTATAAAAAGAAAATTGAATTGCTCCAATGCATTTAACATTAACAATGAAGGAACTTTGCAAATAATCTTGATTAAAAATGTCTTATTGATTTGTGTTTACAGCTCTTATACAGACCTATGTGTCTCCATGGTAACATACAACAAGTAAACGTTCTTTATCCTATTACTGCAGTCATACTCCCCTAGTAATTGATTATCTACCAAATGTATGTTACCACAAAGTAGGGGACAGATGGAAGAAATTATAATTGTGAATCAGAATCTGTTTGTTGTCTGTTACAATGGAGACACATATATCTGCATAGTAGCTGTAAAAACGAAACCATAAGACTATTTTCAAAATTGCTTTCATTTTTTTATTTTAGCATTGGAAAAATAGAAAAAAAAAAAAGTAGGTCTTAACGGTTTACCTAGCCTATAACAGTTTACCCTTTCAAGACCAGACTAATTTTAGTTTTTATGCTTTTGTTTTTTCCTCCCCGCCTTCAAAAGGTCATAACTCTTTTACTTTTTCGTTGACACAGCCATATGAGGTCTTAATTTTTACGGGACAAGTTTTACTTTCTGATGGTACTATTTAGTATTATGCACGATGTACTTTGAAGCTGGAAAATAATTCAGAATGGGGTGGAATTGGAAAAAAACAGCAGTTCCTCCATTTTCTTATGAGTTTCATTTTTACAGTGTTCACTGTAGGGTGAAAATTACACATTATCTTTATTCTGCGGGTCAGTACGATCACGGCGATACCAAATTTATATAGTTTTTGTTGTGTTTTAGTACCTTTAAAAAAATGTAAATGTTTGAAGAAACCAAAAACTTTTTTGCATCGCCATATTGTGACCTCCATAACTTTTTTATATTTCTGTGTATAGAGCTGTATAAGGCGTTTTTTGGTACGTGGAAAGATGTAGTTTTTATTGATACCATTTTACAGAATGTCGGGCATTTAAATCACTTTTTATTCAATTTTTTGGGAGGTTGAAGTGGCAAAAAAGCGTAGATTCGGCAGTTTTTACCTTTTTCCCCGCTACAAAGTTCACCGTACTGGATAAATATTTTTGGATTTTTATAGTTTGGGCATTTTCGGACGTGATGATACCTAATGTGTTTATGTTTATTATTGTTTCTTTATTTCTATATGTGATCTAGTGAAAGGGGGGTTATTTGAATTTTTATATTTTAAATAACTTTTATTTAACCCCCCTAGGGGACTTGAAACTGCGATCATTAGATCGCTTATGCCATAGACACCAATATCAAAGTATTGCAGTCTATGGTAAAATCAGTGCATTGCTATAGAGACATGCCACATGCAGGTCACAAAAGCAATCTTCCTATAGAAGGGCAGGGAGCGTTCACAAGGCTCCCAGCTGCTATAGGAATACACCGGCTCCTGCGGTCTCGCCGAGTGGGAGCCGGTGGCTGGCCCTGAACTGAAAGGGGCAGTAAAATCCCCTCAGATGCCAGTGATCACATCTGACATCGGTATCTGATGGGTTACGTTTGAGATCAGAAATTTTTGCTTTTTTATTCTGAGCCGGTGCCATATTAAAATACCCTTTCCCGACGTAAATTGCCGGTGGAGCGACGGGGAAGGGTTAGACGCTCACACTATGGTCAATTTCTTTGGAAGCCACCTAACCTAATAGTATGTTTTTAGTGTGAGAGGAGCCCAGAGACTCAGAAAGAATACAAGCTCCAATACAAGATTTTGCCCTTGGTCGGATAACACTTTTCTTTAGAAAATATAAACTTTACTATTTAATGAAAAAGTAACTAATCTTGCCATTTAGTGATGATTTTTTCTGGTCTAATCTATGAAGTTTATTCTAATTAGAACAATATTCATGAAGACAAAATATTTTTTTTGGGTTCTAATGATAATTCATTTATAATATGGTGCATACATGCAGAGGCGTAATTGAAGCTCCTACAAAATATGTAACAGGGCGCCCCACATCCCAGGTGCCCATAATATAGCTGGTGTCTTCTAATGAGGCTTTTGGGTAGTGACTGCTACCTCTGAATCCTATATAGTCGTGTTTCTGCATACAGGTAAACATTTTAAGATAAATTGGCTTTAGTCCATTCAAAAATTAAAATTACCTTTGGTAGGAGAAGAATCTTTTTGGATGCTATATGTACTCTCCAGACCAGTGCACTTACCAGATATGAACTCCTGATATATTTACTGCTCTGCCTGTTCAGGCTTCACTGTTCAGCTAGTCGACACTTTACTAACTTGTTGGCATAATTGCTTCAGTATTCATTTTACTTACAATGATGAATTTTTTGTCAGCAGTAAATTTTTGAAACCTTCCTGTAAGTGCTTTGCATCTATCATAAATATCATGACACTTATATTTCTGACCTTCTTGAACTCTGATTGATCCTTGTATTGTATAGGTCTAGATTTCTCCTGTTCTTCATCCCTTATAAATTGACTTTTGCTGCTTTGGATTCTAACCTTGAAGTTAAAAACCTTCCAATAATTGCATTTGTTGACTGCTACTCTCTAAATTGAAAAATGGGGGAATTTATTAGTTTCAATAGTCACCGTTTTCAGGGCTAGAAAAGTCAGAAATTGCTACTTTTGTGCAGCTTATGCCGATCACGGCACTTTTCTAAAAAGTAGGGGGAACTCAGCGAGAGGGGGCGAGGCCACCCACAACCCAACAAATTTACAATAATTTACGTCAAAAAGTGGTGTCAATTATAGCACAAATCGATTTGACTCTCTGGCACATAATTTATTAAAAGGCGTGCTCCTCTAAATAAATTTGGTGAATCTTACTCTGGCGATCTGTATATTAAGACTGGCGTATGAACCGCCATTCTGAAATAAATTTACCCTAGATTTCGCACATGCAGTTTTTATAGTACCTATTATACCCGCCTTTCATCGAAGAGATCACATTTTCCATCACCATTATGTCATTAATCCTAACAATCCATTGGGATAAAGTCGGAGCCATATTTTTCTTCCACAGAAGTGGGATGCATTGACGTGCCGCCGTTATAACAAAGCAAAGTAGTGAACATTAATATGCCTTGATTGAAACATCACGGTGATGGAGACGGAACAATGCCGGATCCAAGGGAAAAGTTGTTTCTGTTACCTCATTATTTACACGACCTATCCCCTCCCAAAAAGAGGAGAACTTTGGACAAGACCAGAATATATGTAGATTCGTGCCTTCACCCCCATTACATCTCCAACAGTTAGAGGGTATCTGTGGGAAAATATTGTGCAGCCGGGAGGGAACTCTGTACCATCTGGTCAGCAATTTGTAATTAGTTTCCTGATATCGGGAACAGATAGAGGTCGTATGTGCCAATGTAAGAATACAAGTCTATTGTATAGGAGATAGGGAAAGCCCTAAATCTGCTTCCCATTTAAGTAAACATGATGCTTTCTGCTTCTAATGAGTGACAGGTATGTTCATCTGTTGTAGTAGTAGTGCAGCCGCGGCATCAGCAAAGTACACATTGTTTCACCATTTTTTTTGCCAAGAAGTGTATACATTTTTCCACGGCTCTATAGTGGGGAGCTGCAATGACTCCCTATGCCTCTGTGTAGCGTGCTGCACATGACTCCACCGCGTGCATGAGACATTAGTCTGTAAAAATATAAAATAACGCTTTTTTTCCAGACGTCCTCTGTTATTGCATATTTGTCACATTGAATCATTTTTGATCATGAAATAAAATTTTATATTAAACAAAGAGAACTTTACTTTACTACTGTATTTATTACATGAATAGAAAACCATGTAAAAAGTAACTGCCTCCTTATCTAATGGAACCAGCTATAGCAGCAATAGTTAAAACCAATAAGTCCCACATTTCTGCAAGGGAATTTTTGCCCACTCTTCTTTGTAGAAGTGATTGGTAGGTTTTCATACATGAACTGCTTATTTTAGGTCCTGCCACTGCATCTCTGTTGAGTTCAAATCAGGACTTTGGCACGGGTAATCAAAATCTGTAACATCTTGTTTCTTCTTATCCATTTAGAAAAAGATTTGCATTTGTGTTTCGGATTATTGTTTTGCTGTATAAACCAGTTACACTTTAAATTCAGTGATAAATGACTGAACCTTCTTAAAACAATTTCTCTGGAACAGCACGAAATATCCGATTCCTCACAATGGAGTGATATATTTCAACAACTTTTTCTTATCTCTCTTGGAACATCTTTCGTGCTTGGCCCTGTGTTCTTGTAGAGACTTGAGCAGTAATAATTTATTAAATGACAATGTAATGAGTTCTCTTTGTAAATGTTAAACGGGGTTCCAGAACTAAAATATTGACTATCACTAGGACAGGGCATCAATATTTCATTGGTGGGATCTTCGTCAATCATCAGAGCTGGTGCTCGAGAGAATGGGGCTAAACTGCAGTAATATATAGAAAAATTGCCAGAGGCAATAGAAACCCGTTTTTTCTCCAACTACTTGCTACCTAGTCGAATAGTTAAATTGTAAAATTTAAATTGTAAATCTTACAATTTAACTATTCTACTAGGTAGCAAGTAGTTGGGAAAAAAACGGGTTTCCATTGCCTCTGGCAACTTTTCTATATATTAAAAGTTTTTTACCCGCCAACTACTAGGGTCTTTTTCTATTTTTTTGTTAAGCAAACTGCGGTAGTAAACATAATGCCTTAAAGTGGTGCTCACTTTATTCTGATGATTTGCGGACCCCCACAAATCACACATTAATGGCCTATCTTAAGGACTTCTATTATATATTTTCGACAGTTTGTTTCAAGCCCGATTATTCATTGGTTTAAAATGGATCACGTCATCTGTAAGCCATAATAACCAATCATATCGCTGCTTGGATTTTTAATACCTGCTTTGGAAATGATAAAAGCTGCTGCTGCGGACATCATAATCTGCCTCCCAGTACATTATTCAGAGACCAAATGAACAACAAAATGCCAGAGGCAAGAACAACATTCTTGAAGAACATTATTCAGAGACCAGACACACATCTAATACACCGCCTGCTGGCACCAGACTCCACATCCAGGAGAGGACGCACAATATTCCTCACAAGACCGTACTCCATCTCCTGCTACAAAGAGAAGCCATCTCTGATGTGTTTTCCTGGGACATGATCAGAACAACTTCCTACATGTAACATGGGAGACATCACAGTCCTTCTACTATACTGGATAAAGGTTAGTATATATAGGCAGGTTGTGTATTTTGGTATATTTGCCAACAACCTCGTTTTGGGGGAGACAGTCCAGCAAGCCGAGTTAGGAAAGGTGGTGTTTATGCAAATGTGTGTTTCTAGGCAGAAAGGGGGCGAGTCATCAATGCTTTGCTACTATAAATAGTACGGGGGAGGGGTATGCGTGAGATTATAACCTATTTGTTCATCCACACACTAACGCTCTGTGCAGTAACGGGACGACTCTGTAATGGAAATGTCTCCAGATTTATTATGGAAACAATTCATTATATCGTTCATTTTTATATCCATGTTACAGACAATTCTTTTGGTTATTGATATAAATTAGACTTTCAATGTTAGCATTTACTGAAAATTACAATGTTATATATGTCTCATAATGAGAGCCACTGTAGTTTATATGAGAAGAATGTGTTGTGCTGGTTACTATGGTGATAGCAGCCATCTTGAGGCTTGTGTCAGAAGAATGCATTGTGCTCGTTGCTATGGTGATACCAGCCATCTTGTGCCTTATATGAGAACAATGTGTTGTGCTGGTTGCAATGGCAGACATCTTGGAACTTATGGCAAAAGATTGAACCTCATTTAACACAACTGTCTAATAGAAAAACTGGATTTGTTGACCATAGCAACCAATCACAGTGCAGCTTTCATATTTCCAGCGCAGTGGAAAAAAAAAAGAAAGCTGAGCTTTGATTGGTTGCTATGGGCCACAGGATATGTTTTTCTATTAAACAGTTTTCATAAATGCGGCTCAATGTGCTGTGCTGGTTACTATGGGGAGGGCAGCCATCTTGTTACAGTCAAAGGCAGTTGGCGTGAGCAGCCTGATACTGGATAGTTTGTTTGTTTGAAGCCCGACTTTTCATTGGTTTAAAATCAGGGAATAGCTATTTTTGATTGGACAGTGAACCAAATTTGCCTCCTTTTGCGATTTTTGATTGGATTAAAAATCGCTTATACTGAAAGTCACTTTTTCTGAAATATACTTTTCACTGCCATTCACTTTTCAATTTGCATCGAAGTACACACTTGCCTAATCGTGATTTTTGATTGGTTGAAAAGCTAACCAATAGCGATTTTTAATTGGTTGAAAAACAAACCAGTAGCGATTTTTGATTGGATTGGAGATTTCACAAAGTTTGCCTCCTTTTGCATTGATTTGATTGGTTTAAAAGTCACTCTGATTGGTTTAAAATCAAACCAATAGCGATTTGTGATTGCATTGGACATCAAACAAAGTTTGCCTCCTTTTGCCACTTTTGATTGGTTTAAAAGTCACTTTTACTAAAATTTACTTTTCACTGACCATGGCTCCCAAAATAAAAACTCCTGAACAAAGAGAAGGCCGACGCTTGGCTCAAAGAATACGTCGAGCAGCAGAAACGCCAGAAATGACCAATGCTCGGCTTGAAGATCAAAGATTGCGACAAGCGACCGCAAGAGCTGAAGAAACACCTCAAGCGACTGATCGTTGGGTTCGAGCACAAGGCGCAAGAAATATTGTTTCTCGACGAAAATCTTGGGATTGCATGAACAAAGCTGCTAATACGACCCAGCAATTGAATATGATCTGCACGACTTGGTCAATATTGGAAACATGGACACGACCTGTGAACATTGTGAAGCCCAGAAGTGGAAGTCAGAGCCACCTGGCATGTACTGCTCTGCTGGCAAGGTTCAACTACCCCCCACTTACTGCACCACCAGAACCACTCAAGTCACTGATGACTGCGAACACTCCCCAAACCAATCACTTTCTGGGAAATTTGAGGCGCTACAACTCTTGCTTTCCGATGACTTCGTTTGGTGTGAACGAAATTCGAGAGAGAGTCTTCATGCCCACCTTCAATATTCAGGGACAAGTTTACCATCGACTTGGATCGCTCCTGCCATTGCCAATGAACCACCAAAGTTTCTGCAAATTTATTTCATGGGCGATGAAAAGCTTCAAGTTCAGCAATGACTGAGCAACGTCCCTGGAACTCGTGCCGACATTTTGCTGGAACTGCAGCAGATGCTTCACGAACATCACTGTTATGTTGAGATATTCAAGAGTTCTTTGGAAATGATGACTTTGGATAACTACAAAGTGGTCATCAAGGCTGACCGACGGCCAACAGGAGAGCATGAGCGGCGATACAACGCACCAACTTTCAATGAAGTTGCTGTCGTCATCGTTGGGGAATTTGAAAATCGGGATATTGTGCTGCAGAAGCGTGATAATCAACTGCAGAGAGTTTCTGAAACCCATCGATCATATGACCCACTGATCTTTTGGCAAGGCGAAGACGGATACGATATTAAAATCTTCTAAACAAATCAAAGTACAGGAAATGTTACCGCCTGGAAAAAAGTTTCGTGCATGGCCTTCTACGCCTATCGAATTATGAGCAAGCCATTCAAATCACCTGTTGATGTGCCAAAATCTTTTCCATCAGTTTTTAGTTGAAATATATTCCAAAATCGAAATGGAGCTTTTCGCTTCATCCGTTTCAATCAGAAGGCACTTCGCGCTGAAAGCTATATCCACCTTCGAGATGCTGTCGTCAACGATGGAAACACGAGCAATGTTGGTCAGATGTTATCTTGCCTTCCAGCTTCACAGGGTGCCCTCAACATATGCACGAATACACTCAAGACTCCATGACATATGTGCGAAAATACGGAAGGCCTGACCTGTTTATTACTTTTACGTGCAACCCAACATGGAAATGAATTTGCCAAGAGCTCTTGCCAGAACAATCGGCGACTGATAGACACGATCTGGTAGCCCGAGTCTTTCGACAAAAGGTTTTCAAGTTCATGAATGTCCTCACGAAGGGCAAGGTATTTGGAGAAACTCAATGCCTCATGTGCACAATCGAATGGCAAAAACGAGGTTTGCCTCACGTACATATACTGATCTGGCTGAAGGAGAAGATCCGACCAAATCAGATCGATTCTGTCATTAGTGCAGAGATCCCAAATGCACAAGAAGATCAAAAGCTATGTGACATCATCATGAAGAACATGGTCCATGGACCATGTGAAAGACTGAATCCAAGCTCCCCATGCATGAAAGATGGCTTCTGTACAAAGAGATTCCCAAGACAGCTGATCCATGAAACTCAGTCTGGAGATGATGGTTATCCACTTTATCACAGAAGAAAAGTGGGAGAAGGTGGGTTCACTGCATTGATGAAGATTGCCAATAGTTACCAGGACATCGAGGTCGACAACAGATGGATTGTACCCTACTTGCCATTTCTTTCCAAGATCTTTCAATCTCACGTCAATGTTTAATATTGCAACTCAGTTAAGGCAATCAAGTACATCTGCAAATATGTCCACAAAGGATCGGCTCAAGCAGCATTTGGCTTGGAAAGACAAGGAAGAATAACTGATTAAATCAATCGCCAAGAAAGACAAGAAAGAACAATTGATAAAATCGATCGCTTCCAAACTGCACGTTACATCAGTAGCAACAAGGCTGTATGGCGAATTTTGGACTTTCCAATTCACGACCGCTATCCGACGGTAGTTCATCTCAACGTCCACTTGGAAAATAGACAGAGAGTCTCCCTCACCGAGGAAACTGCTGCACAACAAGTTTTGCAGCCCAGACACCACGCTGGCAGCATTCTTCAAGCCTTGCCAACAACATGACTTTGCAACGGCACTCCTATACTGCGATGTTCCAAAGTATTATACGTGGAATAAATCTACAAGATTTTTCAAGCGAAGAGTCCACGGAACACCAGTTGAAGGTCATGTTGGAATCAAGTCAAGTGATGCTCTTGGCAGAGTCTACACAGTGCAGCCAAACAACCACGAGTGCTTCTTCCTCCGGTTGCTTCTTCACACAGTAGCAGGCCCAACATCATTTGTTAGCCTCAAGACTGTTGGCGACCATGTTTGTACAACCTATCGGCAAGCATGTCAAGAAAGTGGACTACTTGAGAGTGATTCTCATTGGGACAAGACTTTAGAGGAAGCAGCAACCTGCCAATTACCAGCAAACTTACGAAACCTATTTGCTATCATACTCACGATGTGTGGACCATCCGAGCCACTTGAACTGTGGGAAAAGTACAAAGAGCACCTCTCGGAGGATGTTCTTCTGCAAGCACGACGGCAAAACCCGGGACTCCAATTGGACAGCTGTACTCCGCAAAAGTTCAACATGTCATTGATCCTACTTGAAGAAAAGACCCTCATGATGGTTGGAAAGAGACTTGAGCAACTGAGACTTCCCGGGACGGAAAGGAACAACGACGAAAGACTTGGACGGGAATTGCTTCGAGAAACAAGCTATGACATGAGCGCTCTGGAGACTTATCTTGCAACGAATGAATCTCTTTTGGTTGCTGACCAAACGACGGCGTACAATTAGATCTTGGACATGGTTGTGAAAAACACAGGTGGTATTGCCTTCTTGGATGCTCCTGGCGGAACAAGAAAGACGTTTGTCATAAACCTGTTGTTGGCAAAGATCCGACAACAATCCAGGATTGCTCTGGCTATTGCTTCCTCAGGCATTGCGGCAACATTGCTTGATGGTGGCAGAACTGCCCATTCAGGGTTCAAATTACCGCTCAAATTGACTCGAGATGCGTCTCATGTTTGTAACATCAGCAAAGGTACTGGTGTGGCAAATGTCCTGCAAGAATGTTTGACGATTGTCTGGAATGAATGCACGATGGCACAAAAAATGGCGCTTGAAGCTCTGGATTGAACTCTGCAGGACATGCGTGGAAACAATACAGTCATGGGAGGTGTCGTCTTGGTGTTGGCCAGTGATTTCCGTCAGACGTTGCCTATTGCTCCAAAGAGAACACCAGCAGACAAATTGAAAGCTTACTTGAAGCAGTCGGTGTTGTGGAGGCATGTGAAGAAAATGAGTATCACTACCAATATGCGAGTTCATCTGCATGGAGATGCCACAGCTGGTGAGTTTGCCAGCAGATTACTCAATCTGGGGAATGGAGATGTTGAAGTTGACAATGGGACGGATCTGAAGAGCTTCCATGATGATTTCGCAAATTTTCCAAATTCGGTAGTAGAGCTTACAGTGTCTTTCCCAATGTGTATGTGGTAGTTCAGAACGCACAAGACATGGGTAGGTGCATGAATAGGGTCCCAACCCCATTACGTAACAAAAGAAGTATTCGGCACACAAATTCGTGATTCTTACAAATTTTCAGATTTTTATTTTATCATTAGTTGATGCCAGAGGTTTTAGTGCGACGTTTCGGTCTAAATTTAGACCTTCACCAGGCACTACAAAAGTAAAATACATTGAAACACAATTAATTAGCATCATGTAGATTAATACAAAAATAGAAGTAAAAATAGGGAAAAGAAAAACAACGAAAAAGAAAATAAATATATTAAACGAAAAATGAATGGGAACAATGTCTATGGTATGTATTAAGGCATCGTTCATGGGCTAAGTACAACATAGGAAGTAATGTAAAAAAAATCTGTTATTAAGCCTAACAATTTGCAAAATACAGTATATTTTTCATAATATAACATATATTGTGTGTACATAAAAAAACAGACAACCTAACACAGGAAGCATTGCCAGGGCATAACAGTTGGAATATAGTGATTCAATGTAGCATAGAGGAGGGCAGGTGTTAGGAGAGGACAACATAGGGTTAATATCTGTAACTTTCTGTTAAGGAGCCAAATTTATGCATATCAGATATGGAGGAAGATTAAAGAGTATTGTAGAGAGTAGTTTTGGAGTATCTAGTAGTTAGTGGTATGTACTAGTTTATAGTGTATTGTAGACAGTAGTTTTGGAGTATCTAGTAGTTAATGGTACGTAGTAGTTTAGATGGTAATGTAGAAAGTAGTTTTGGAGTATCTTGTAGTTAGTGGTACGTAGTAGTTTAGATGGTATGATAGACAGTAGTTTAGAGAGTATTGTAGAGTGTAGTTTTGTAGTATCTAGTAGTTAGTGGTATGTAGTAGTTTACAGAGTATTGTAGACAGTAGTTTTGGAGTATCTAGTAATAAGTGGTGCGTAGTAGTTTAGATGGTATTGTAGACAGTAGTTAAGAGAGTATTATAGAGTGTAGCTTTGGAGTATCTAGTAGTTAGTGGTATGTAGTGGTTTACAGACTATTGTAGACAGTAGTTTTGGAGTATCTAGTAGTTAGTGGTGCGTAGTTGTTTAGATAGTATTGTAGAGAGTAGTTTTGGAGTATCTTGTAGTTAGTGGTACGTAGTAGTTTAGATGGTATTGTAGAGTGTAGTTTTGGAGTATCTAGTAGTTAGTAGTGTGTAGTAGTTTAGAGAGAATTGTAGAGTTTAGTTTTGGAGTATCTAGTGGTGTGTGCCTGTGGCTTGGTCGTGTGTTAACTTTAGACTGCATGTTTATGTTTGTGTGTTGCTAGGGTTACGGGATCGTAGATGTCCGGCGTCATAAAGGAATGACGTACTGTACTCTAATGATGAAAAGTAATACTGCATTACCTGATTCCTCCTGGTGTCTAGAATATCCAGTCGTTGGCGCTGCTTGTTTGGGTAGCGGCTAACCGCTATATTTGGCGCGGATGAACTTGGCTGGAGGTGGCCATTTTATGTGGAGTGGGTCGGGCGGTGGGCGGCGTTACGATAGCCCTCGTCATGAGGTATGTAACTCCCAACATCGCCTTCAACTACAGGGATCATGAATGGTTATGTCAACGGGCAATACTGGCTCCAAAGAATGTTTCTGTCAACGCCATCAACCAGCAAATTCAAATAACTCTGCCAGGTCAAGAAAAGCTGCACAAGTCCACCGACACAGTTATTGACCCCGATCAAGCGGTGTACTACCCGACAGAATTTCTCAGCTCTCTGGCTTACCTGCCCATCGATTGATGTTGAAGGTTGGCTCACCTATCATGCTGTTGAGAAACATTGACGCTCCAAAACTTTGCCACGGGACGAGGCTGTGTGTCAAGAAGTTGATGGATCACGTCATCGAGGCCACCATACTAACAGGATGTGCCAAGTGGGAAGTTGTCTTTATTCCTCGCATTCCCCTCGCTCCAAATGATGTTCATTTCAAGTTCAAGTGGCAACAGTTCCCAGTACGCCTAGCCTTCACAATGACAATTAACAAGGCTCAAGGTCAATCCCTGAAAGTGGCAGGAATACACCTTCAAAGTCGCTGTTTTTCCCATGGGCAACTATATGTTGCTTGCTCCAGAGTCGGCACTGGAAAGAATCTCTACATCTTGGTACCAGATCAAAAGACAAAAAACATTGTTTACAAGAAAGCGTTGGAATAGAAACATGCAGTCCTAAATCAACACTATATAAATCTGTAATGAATATATTGCTTCATTTCATTTCTTCCAATAACATTATTTACACTCTCTAGTAATTAAATTCATATTGAGAGGTAGCAATTAAATTCATACTGAGAGGTATTTAACCCGTTAGTGACCGCCAATACGCCTTTTAACGGCCGCCACTAACGGGCTTTATTCTGATGCATATGCCTTTTCACGGCACTGCATCAGGCTAAAGTAAACAGAGCAGGGAGCGTCAAATCTCCCTGCTCTCAGCTGCCAGAGGCAGCTGAGGGCTGGGGGCGTCCCTGATCTGCCGTGTGAGATCGATATAAGTATCGATCTCACCCGTTTAACCCCTCAGATGCGGTGCACAATAGCGTGCACCACATCTGAGTGGTTTTGGAGAGAGGGAGGGAGCTCCCTCTCTCTCACACCGACACCCAGCGATACGATCGCCGAGTGTCTGTGTCTCTAATGGCAGAAGGGGGCCTGATAAAGGCCCCAGGTTTGCCTGGAGCGAATGTCTGCTAGGTCATGCCGGAGGCATGACCTAGCAGATGCCTGTCCGTTTTAAACGGACAAGCAGTAATACACTGCAATACAAAAGTATTGCAGTGTATTATAATAGCAATCGGAGAATCGCATATTAAAGTCCCCTAGTGGGACTAGTAAAAAAGTAAAAAAAAAGTTTAATAAAGTTAATAAAAAAAAAAATTTGATAAAAAAATGAATAACCCAGCTTTTCCCCTTACAAAATACTTTACTATTAAAAAAACAAAATAAAGTAAAAAAGTTACACATATTTGGTATCGCCGCGTCCGTAACAACATTATTTAACCCGCACGGTGAACGCCGTAAAAAATGAAATAAACTATGGAAAAATTGCTGTTTTCTGTGAATCCTGAAAAAATTTGATAAAAAGTGATCAAAAAGTCGCATCTACTCCAAAATGGTACCAATAAAAACGACAAGTCTTCCCGCAAAAAAAAAGCCCTCATACAACCGCATCGGCAAAAAAATAAAAACGTTACGACTCTATAAATATGGAGGCACAAAAACAAATAATTTTGAAAAAAAAGTGTTTTTACTGTGTAAAAGTAGTAAAACATACAAAATCTATACAAATTTGGTATCGTTACAATCGTAACAACCCGCTGAATAAAGTTATTGTGTTATTTATATCACAGGGTAAACGGCGTAGATTTAAGACGCGAAAAAGAGTGGCGAAATTTCAGATTTTTTTCTATTCCCCCCCCAAAAAAAGTTAATAAAAGTTAATCAATAAATAATATGGGTGCTATTAAAAAATACAACTTGTCCCGCAAAAAACAAGACCTTATACAGCTATGTCGACGCAAAAATAAAAAGGTTATAGCTCTTGGAATGCGACGATGGAAAAACTTAAAAAATGGCTTGGTCATTAAGGTTTAAAATAGGCTGGTCATTAAGGGGTTAAATAGTGAGCTTTTACTCTATCTATACCGTAAGTCAACCTCCCGAGCAACGCCAGGTATAAAAGCTAGTTTAAAATAAGTCTGATCTCCAGTCCCTTAGTAATCCTAGAGTTCTGATTTCTTTATTGAATAAAGTTAACGCATCATTTGAAAGAAAAAAATCAGAGCAAATTAATAAAGAAGGTAAATATAAAATAAAATTGTTAAAATAAACAAGTGTTTTGTAGGATTTTGTAGGATTTTCTCATATTGAGTTATATCTAATAATATTGGCCGGTATAATGGCTAAGTGGCATAGGCTGGGTATTTATCCGTTAATTCTAAGCAGTGTGTGTATAGTGTTAAAAAATAGAATTTTCTTTTTTTTCCTTTTTAGCAACTTACAATAAATATTATTTTTATACTTTTATTATACTATTATTTGTTATCTGCTTTGAGTATTCACTTTGTACTCCATTACTGATATATTTACACAGTTAAATATGTTTCTTTATAATATCCCAGTATTCTATATCCTTTTGTGTCCTGATTTTATATAGCATGTGTCCAGGTCAGGACACACATGTCTGTGACCTATCTTAGATAAAAAAAAATAGATAAACAAGATGAATGGATCATTGTGCTCCTGATAGAATATGGCTAATTTATCAAAGTAGCAACAGAGGCCTGGGAAGAAAAAACAATTAATTCCTTATCAACCATTGAAAAAACATTGAGACAAGCTGTGTCCTGAAGAAGAAGCTCTGAAAACGCTAATCAGAGCATTAAAGGAGTTTTCCACTTGCACTATCTTAGTTTGTTAAAAGGGTCAACCAACTTTAAGCTGATCACAAGATATCCTTCTACTGCAGATCCCACAAATCAGCTGTAATATGTGAAGAAACCTTCTAGCATGTGATATTTTTCTCTGCAGCACCACCAGCTGGGGAAATGAAGGACTACACAGTTCTTATTGGAATCAAAGGCTTTTCTTGTAATGTATCGGCATGCTGGATCCTCCAAAACAAGAGATGATCTTAGTTACAGGACTGTTGTGGTGAGCAGATAAGAAACCTGAACAGCATAGCTTTTTCTAATCTTTTAGAATGCCCCTTCAAGAACATTTGAAAATGTGTTTTCTAAACCAGACATCAACTTGACGAGGGATAATAGAGTGCAGTCCTGTCTTACCTTACCTCCCGCTACTGTACCAATTCACCCGCTGCGTCCCCCACTTACCATACTGCTAACTAGCCCAATAATACACAGAGACTTTTGCTTGGAATGAATTTGGCCACAGCAGCCATTTTATTAACAAAACAAAACAATTCCACACATCAATACACAGGAAATAAATAACCACAATTTACATAACATTGGGGAGGGAGGTCCCTGAAACTCAGGAAGGAGGATCTGGCGCCAATCTGCTCATACAATGTAATTTTACCCCCAACCGTCCGAAACACAGGCTCAGGGGCACCGTGACCAACCACAGATGGCTAAAACGTCACATGTACCAATTCCTTGGGACACCACCCAGCAGGAGCCTAAATCCACCAGATCCCCCAGAACATAATTTGGGGAGGTACCATCCCTACTATTAGTCCCTCCCCGCCAAATTTGACCAACTCCAAGGACCCCCAACCCCTGCCACAGCGAGCATATCTTGACCCCCTCAAGTATGCGAGTTCCCCCACAACACTAAGGCCCGCTCGATTCCTTCCTGAATATTTAATGCCCACAGATCCACACCCACTGCATTCAAATGCACACCATCCGCCAACAAAAATTTACCCACACCATCCTCAAATTAACATGACGCGCAAACACTCCGCCATTCCTTGCCACAAATACAGACACCGCCGTATTCACCTTCACCCGTGCCCTATTGATTTTCGCGGTACGATTTGCGACCAAACCACCACCACCCTGGGAAAAACGGCCCATAGTCACAGGAGATCGAATCGGATGTCCCGAATCAGCTCCCTAAAAGGACGGATGCCCAGGTCATTCCCCCCAACATGCAGTACCAAGACATCCGGTGCCCTGTCCAGCCCTGCCGAGTGATTGAACGCCGTCAAAATCCTCGCCCCCGACATGCCCCAGAATCCGAGCCACCGCAACGTGGCTACCAATCTATCGAATCCCAGCTGGCGCCCGTCTGGCCAAACGTCCGCCCGAACCACCCCTCAATGGACATACGAGTGCCGAAAGATCCATACCAGGCACGGGGACTGGTCTGAAAAAGAGTGAACACAACCGTTAGGCATGAGCAATAACAATAGCCTCAGGAATGCCCCCCCCCTGGAAACCGCTCCCCCCACCTTCCCCTGCCCTTTTGCAAGCAAGTGCGGATGCACATATGTTTTATATCGATGAGATTCCCACCTCCCTATACGACGCACCACTTCCGGTGCCAACCCCCAGCTGGCCGCCTCCGTTGCTGCCGCAATCTGAAATGAATGTGGCGCCTAAGAGCTATCCTCTATGCCCATGAGCGGCAGACACCTTCGAAAAACAGCCGTAAACTGGAATCGAGACATAAAACCCTCATCCGCATGATGCAGCAATTGACCCGCCCCCAACTCGTTAGTCCCCAAATAAGACACTAAAGTACTCACCGGACACATGATTGCCCCTGACACTGTATCCAGGACCACCCGTTTTTCTCTTCCTGACTGATCCGTTTTAGATCGGCGAATCCAGAACTCCACCCTGCCCTGCAGCTGCATTACATCCTCCCACAACACACCCCCTGGTCGCGATCTACTTGGCGCCACCAACTCCCCCACCCTAAGTGCTCCGAAAAATGCCCAGGAGAAAGCCAATCTAAACAAACCCATCTCATATCCGTAGGTGCACACCCTGTCCACTGCCTACCCAGTTGTTCTAGCAATGCAAATGACACCGGGCGCTGCCTATCAGCCACCACCCATCCCCTTCTAAACCCCATCAGGGCCTGGCCGACTAGAAAATGCTTTGTGATGTCCTGCCGTCCTCGCCATTTGCATTCAAAAGCCAAGGCCGCCACAAAGCAATTCACCTTCGCAACCGACCAACCCGCAGTCCACACATAGCCTAAAAATGCAAGCAACGCCACCATCCAGTCATCATCCGTTACTACCCCATCCACTGCAGTCAACCAGTCCTCCCAATCTATCCACGCTGCCTCATACGCTAACCACGTCCCTGGAACCAACGACGAACAGATCAGCCGACCAGCTCCCTGCAGACAAGATCCCACAAGTGTGCCGGACAGACGAGCCCCTCTGCCTCCGCTTCTGGGGCCAACATCTGGAACCGATCCCACTGTAACCGAGAAAGAGAATCCGCATTTGAGTTGTCGACCCCTGGTACTTGCACCGCAGTAACCCACGCATTCAATGACAAACACAACAAGACTAGATGTTGCAACAAACAGACAACAGGGGGAGATGACGCCGAAACATTGTTAATTGCCATCACCACCCCCATATTGTCACAGTGAAACCGCACCGTCCTGTTCCTAAACTGCTCCCCCCATATTGTAACGGCTACAACAATGGGAAACAACTCCAAAAAGGCCAGGTTCTGAACCCAGCCCTCCTCCACCCATGTGACGGGCCACTGCCCCACACACCACTGCCCCCCTGCAGTAGGCGCCGAAACCCACGCTACCAGATGCATCGGGGAATAAGTTCCAATCAAAACTATTAACCACCGGTGCCATGATAACTGATCGGCCATTGTACTGGTCCAGAAACTCTGACCAAACCTTTAGGTCGTCCCGATGTTCCCTGACTAAGCGGACAAAATTATGAGGTGCCTTTATCCCCACCGTAGGTTGCCCCAACCGCCTACAAAATATCCTCCTATGGGCATAATCCGAGATGCGAAATTAAGCTTCCCCGAGAGTGATTGCAAATCCCGCAGTGTGATTTTCCGCACGTGCTGCGTTTTTTCCACAAGCAACTTTAAATCCTGCAATTTCTCTGGGGGAAGACGGCATTCCATACGCTCCGTGTCAATTGTGATACCCAGAAACACCATCACTGAACTGGGGCCCTCTGTCTTCTCCAGTGCAAACGACACCCCGAGCCGCCTACACACCCACTGTACAGTTGATAACAGGTTGCTACACACCAGGGAACCTGCAGGCCCGACACAAAGAAAATCATCCAAGTAATGAATGATTGAGGCCACCCCCGCCACCTCACAAATAACCCACTCCAAGAAGGAACTAAACGCTTCGAAATAGGCGCAGGAGATTGGGCAACCCATTGGCAAACTTCTGTCCACAAAATAACCGCCCCTCCCAATAGCACCCCACCAACCGAACGCTCTCTGGATGTTTTGGAAGTAACCGGAAAGCTGACTCTATATCTGTCTTTGCCATAAGCGCTCCCTTCCTGTACCGCCTTACCCAATCAACTGCCGCATCAAATGAAGTGTAGACCACTGAACATATAGACGGATCGATGCCATCATTCACAGAAGCCCCTTCAGATGCGACAGGTGATGAATAAGCCAAAACTTGTTGGGTTCCTTCTTGGGGACCACCCCCAGTGGGGAGACCACCAAGTTTGGAAAGGGGGGCAAAACAAGAGGCCCCGCCATTCTACCCAGCCCCACCTCCTTGCTCAATTTTTCTGTCACTATCGATGGGAACTCCTGAGCCGACTTTAAGTTATGCAACGAAAAGGGGACCTCATGCTGCGGTGGAGGTATGCAAAACCCGTCCCTAAGACCTGCCTCCAGCAACTCAGCCCTCTCCCTATCCGGATATCTACCTAGATACAGCAACATCTCTGCCAGCTGCACCGGTGTCTCCCCCATGGGCACCCACACTGGCTCCCTTTCCCTTCTTGAAGCAGCGGCATGACCCATGGGACGCTCCCCCGCAAACGGAGCAGGAGTGTTTAATTTGCATGCTGCTCCAAACTTTCCCCCTGGAAAGGACTCCCTGCCAAACCTCACCGGTGCCATTACCCTCAGCCATAACCCGAGGTCCTTCTGATCCCACCATATACTGGGGCGGACCGCCTTAAGCTGTCTGAACTGCTCGTCATATCTGAGCCAGGTCATCCCCCCGTAGACCATGTAAGACTCCTCTATGGCATCTAGATAGCAGAAGAGACTGGAGCAGTTATCCGGCGCCTTCTCCCCTATGACACTTGCTAATATAGCAAATGCCTGCAACCAGTTGGGAAAAGTTTGGGGTATTAATCTATACCTACGCTTCTCCTCCTTCTCTTTCTTACTCTCCAAATCGCTTTGGCTTATCCAAATTAAATTTCTCCAGCGGTAGCAGTTAAAAAATCTCCACATACTCGTCCTTCCATATCTTCTCCTTAACCTCTGGTTTTAAATGCGCTCCCAGAGGGCCCACAAAGCAAACATAAACCTCCCCTTTGCCTTATCATCTAACCGCACCCGATCAACCTCTCCATTCTTATCAGTCTGAACTGACACTGCCACACCCGACTCCCGGACTGTAACCCCCTGCCCCCCAGTGCCTGTCCCCTGCGGCACCTGACCACGCATCAACCAGCGACGGACTACCCCATAATCCAACGTTCTGGCATCACAACAATAATTCCCCCCAACAAATCATGCAAACTATTGTCCTGCCGTACCCCACCCACACATGATTCCTTGTGACCCACACCCCCTTGTGACGCCCTGCCCTTGGAAGCTAAGGCTAGCATGAGTAAAATACGGACTTGTGTACTCACCGGGCAGCATAGGAGCTGTGGGCCCACCAGCCGGGGAAACCGGATCATCCCGCCATCCTACTTGATATGCCTCCTGTTCTCCCGCATGGTCCTCTTCGTGGGTCTCGTTCCCGTCTCAGCAGTCCCTGGAGGGCCGCCATCTGCCCATACTGGCAACAACAGCGTCCGCGATGTTCATGTCCTTTGGTCCTCCATCGCTGAGCCTGTGGGGCGCCGCCCACCACCGTTGCCCCGTGCGACCACCGACTGTGGTCGCCAAGCAATGTCATCATCCGCGATGTTGTCATGGAGACAGGCAAGGCCGCCTGACTGGAGCATCGCCACGTCGGCCTGCCGCAGATCCTGACACAATTGTCCTGGGGCCTAAGGGCGTCCCCCACCTTCTGGGGCTATCCCCCGACACCGATGGTTCCGGCCGGGAGATGGGATTCCTGCCAGCCCGGGGCCTACGCCCAGGATGAGAGGGCAGAATGCCCCGGTCTCTAGGATCCCTGGTGGGGCTTCCAACGCTTTGCCGAGTTCCTTCTGGGCTCACCCTTGCTGGTGGCCTGGACCGCCGTGGATATCCCCTCTGGGGATCGCGGTCCAACGATCCCCCAGCCGCCTCCACATTTCCTAGCGATACCACACCGTCTGTTATGGGCGCAGCTGCGCCAATCACCGGCGGTTCTCCCGCCTGACCTGCCAGCAGGGACCTCAGCCAGTCCGTGCCCCGCTTGGCCGCTAGTCTCCCGACCTGCTTCATCAGGGTATGTGCGTCCGTCATCTCTGTTATATTGTGAGGGGGTGGCCATTCGTTTTCCTCCGTCCGCGTGTGGGAAGAGCTGAGGGACACAACCTGCTCGTGGTTACTTCTGGGTTAGACTGGCGCTCTGTACGGAGCACCGTCTAACCCACCCTCGTGTCCCTTGGCTCCTCCCCTTGCTCTTCCCCTCATCATGGGGCCTCCCCCTAGCCTGCGGCTTGGTACGGCCGTTCTTTAATGTGAGTGAAACATTTTTTTTAGTGTAATCAACTATATACTGTACACACCGACCAGCCAAATCATTAAAAACACCAACAAGTGAAGAAAATAAAATTGATCGTTTTTTATTTTTAGTCGGCTGCATAGCTTCGTAATACACAATATTAGGCAGGTGGTTTTAATGTTATTGCCGATTGGTGTATATATTTTTATATATATATATATATATATATATATATATATATGGACAGAAATATTGGGACACCTACAACAGCTTTTTTTGCCCATCCCAAATAGCATTTGTGAGGTCAGACATGGATAGTCGATTAGAGGGCCTGGTTCGCAAGCTTCGTTTTAGTTCATCCCAATAGTGTTCAATAGGGTTGAAGTTATGGCTCTGTGTGGGCCAGTCAAGTTCTTCCACACCACACTCACCCATCCATGCCTTTATGGAACTTGCTTTGTGCACATGATGGAACAGAAAAGGGTCTTCCCCAAATTGTTCCCTCAAAGTTGGAATGATACAATTGTCCAAAATGTCGTGGTGTGCTGAAGCAATAAGATTTCCCTTCATTGGAACTAAGGGGCCTAGGCCAACCCCTGAAAAACAACCCCAAAGCATTATCGCTCCTCCTTCAAACTTTACAGTTGGCACAATGCAGCCAGTAAGATAACGTTCTCCTGGCATTCGCCAAACCCAGACTGCCAGATAGAGAAGTGTGATCCGTCACTCCACAGAACATGTTTCCACTGCTCCAAAGTCCAGTGGCGGCGTGCTTTATACCACTCCATATAATGCTTGGCATTGTGCTTGGTGATGTAATGCTTGTATGCAGTGCTCGGGCATGGAAACCCATGACATGAAGCTCCTGCCACACAGCATTTATGCAAATGTTAATGTCATAGATGGAGTTTTGGAACTCTGCAGTTACTAAGTCAGCAGAGCGTTGGCGACTTTTATGCACTATGTGCCTCTGAACTCAGCGACCCCACTCTGTAAATTAGCGGAATCTGCCAATTTGTGGCTGAGTTGCTGTGGTTCCTAAATGCTTCTACTTTGCAATAATACCACTCACAGTTGATCGAGGAGTGAAGAAATTTCACAAACTGACTTGTTGCAATGACGACATCCTATTACAGTACCACGCTGGAATTTATTGAGCTCTTTAGCATGACCCATTTTTTCACAAATGTTTATAAAGGCGACTGCATGGCGAGGTGCTGGATTTTATACACCTGTGGCAATGAGACTGAACGAAACACCTGAATTTAATGATTAAGAGAATTGTCCCAATACTTCTGTTCATTTCCTGTCTATATATATATACATATATATTGTTTTGGACTGCTTTTGATATTCTCAATTATTGGTAAGACTTGTTGTTTTTAAATGAACGAGAGCTTACCCATGAGAGCTATCTGAACAAGGAACAGGCAGGATGTCGATTTTGGCTACATGAGCCGTGTAGCTCCTTCATGTAATCCTTTCATTCTTAACATTCTATTTATCAGCTTTCTCAGAAACATTCCAGCCTGTGGCAGGCACAAGGAATAAACTAAGGCAAAGAATGAAGCGTGCAATAATTCATGTCTTCCCTGTTGTATCTTATACTTTGAGAGTGGATCTCCCCTCACACTGCAAGGAACACAGGCAATGTGTCTTTAATCACGCAGCATCTGAAGTAGAAGTTATTTCCAATAATATATCAGGTACCACTTTATATACTTGCTTACTGTAATAGAAAAAAACAAAAAACAGTCTATATATTAAACTGAAAGCGAATTTACAATATGAAACGTTGAAATATAAATGAATTTGAAACAAGTTACATTATACACATTATTCGTAATATGCATTCATTTCATGTATAAAAGGTACAAACAGGATTTTGTTTTCTTTCTCTGTTTTTTATCTAGAAACAAAAAGAAAAATTACTTTACCGCATGCTGTATTCATCAACATTTTTAAGGAATCCCATTCAAGATAAGAAACAGATATTTGAGTAGCTTGGCTGAGCATATAGCCAGTGTTATATTGTGTTAAAAATTCCTTAAAGTCACAATTTCAAAGAAGTTGTAATTGAAATTTACCAGTGGACTGTGTGCTGTAAGTAAAAGCAGGAACATCAGTTACATGAATGTGCAGTTTTAATACATGTATCAAATAGAGCTGGATTAAAGGGGCTTTTAGATGCCAAGAACTGCGCCAATTACAACGATTGCTGGTCTTAACTTTATCACTAATGAGAGGGAAATTGTATCAGAAATTCCAACAACTAATTTGAAAAGAAGTGTATGAACCCTATATTATAAAAAAATAATCTTACAGTTATATATAAATCATACAAATAAAGTATAAATATTTCAAATATAATATAAACATAGTACTATTGAAACTAATGAAAACTATTTCTAAATTACTTTCTTTGCTTTTATTGTAGCATTTCATGACTTTCCTTGTGTTTAAATTTATTTATTTTTACTCTGTGTTTTTAATAATAGTTAATTTGAAAAACAGAAATATCAATATCAAGTTTGATCACAAGTACAGCTGATGCCCTTTTCACATTTGTGTTTGAAGCCTCCATCCCAGATTCAGTCACATTTGACAAAAAAAAATAGTGCAGCATGTCAGACCACATTATAAGTCAGTAGGCTCACACGACACACACCAATGGGCCGGCAGACCCTATTACCTAAAAATGGGATCCATTGGGTTCTGTCACGGTGTCCGTTGTGTGACGGGTCCGTCACAGCTTGTATTCCTTTTTTATGCTCCTATGATGGAACAAAAAAAACAGAATTTGCAACGCAGATGTTAACTCAGCCTTATGTTCAGTACTAAACAATGATGTGTATCGGGATGGACTTAGACACCAGGGGGCCACTATCCAAGAATAGTGTACATTATGGGCCTTTGCTCTCTAGTAGCTTATCATAGAGGACCTGCCTTGTGTCGCTCTCACCGAGCTACTGCATGTAATTCATTAGCTCAACCGTTTGTTTTTTTGTTTGTTTTTTACTAAAAATGGCAATTACTGTGTTTTGTGCAACTTTATAATTAGTTTTTTTTACAAATTATTTTTACTTTTTGAGATACAGCTGCTCTGTATTCTGTGTACAGAGCAGATGTATCTAGCGCTGAAACCTGTATCTGTTAGGTCTGCCGGACTGACGGCTTCAGTGACAGTGATCGATTACAGGGGGATCCTGCATTGCCACTGACAAATAACCTGTCAGTCCTGCTGACCTGATGGATTCACACAATAAGGCTGCTCTGTTAACAGGATACAAAGCAGCTGTATCTCAAAAAGTAAAAATAATTTTTAATAAAAACTAATTAGAAAGTCGTACAAAACACATTGATTGACCTTTTATTAAAAATACATTTGCTTTCGAAGATGTACGTAGCCTTTCATAGACAGTAGGAAGCAACTTTTAAAGTGGAGGTAATACCCCTTACCTAATATAATTCCACAATACTATACAATAACCAGGTAAAAATAATAGAAACCCTAAAATTCTAATAAAAAATGGTATTATATGTATGACTATGTACTGCTAGAAGGTTGATTATCTTTGACCGTAATTGGGCTAATTTATGTCAGTATAGATGTTATTAAGGACAAAGCCCCACGTGGCGGAATTGCTCTGGAATCCTGCTGCGGACACTCCGCAGCGTTAATCCGCAGCGGACCCGTTTCTCCATTGCCTTCCACTTCTTTTTAGTAGGGTTCGTTTAGACGATGCGGAAAATTCCGCTGCGGAGCATAGGCTGCGGGGCGGAATTTGGTGTCCGCAGCATACAATGTATGTTGCGGACCTGTGGCGGACTGGTAGCGGACTCATTGCGGAAGTTCTCCATTGACTTCAATGGAGATTCAAAATTCCGCAATGAAGTCCGCAGATGTCATGTACATGGTTATGTGTGCTGCGGAGCGTATTGGTTTTTTAACATGACATTTCTTCATTCTGGCTGGACCAATATGTATTTCTAGGTCTACAGCCAGACTGAGGAAGTCAATGGGGCTCCCATAATTACGGATGACTACGTGTGTGCACCCGTAATTACGGGAGCGTTGCTAGGCGACGTCAGAAAATAGTCACTGTCCATGGTGCTGCAAGAGTTAAGCGATCGGCAGTAACTGTTTCAGCACCCTGGACAGTGACTACCGATCACAATATACAGCAACCTGTAAAAAAAATAGAAGTTCCTACTTACCGAGAACTCCCTGCTTCTTCCTCCAGTCCGGCCTCCAGGGATGACGTTTCAGTCCAAGTGACGGCTGCAGCCAATCACAGGCCAATCACAGGCTGCAGCGGTCACATGGACTGCCGCGTCATCCAGGGAGGTCGGGCTGGATGGCGAAAGAGGGACGCGTCACCAAGACAACGGCCGGTAAGTATGAATTTCTTTTACTTTCACTAGGGAAAGTGCTGTCCTTTCTCTCGAAGGGAAGTACTTTCACCTCAATACGCAACTGCCAGTCTGCATCAATTTACTGCACATTTTGGGCAGATCCGCAACAGAATCAGAATTGGGGAAGAAATACGCCACGTGGGGCCATGCCCTAATACTATTACTATTTAGGTTTATAGTGAGATTCCTACTGAAACACTGGGATTTTGACTGCTACATTGTTAACTTTATGTTGAAGGCAAGGAACTTGGATCCAACTATATAATTTCCTCCCATCTTCCAAAAACATACTGACTAATATGTTAATTGCTTTCTATGTGTATTTGTTTGTTCTAGAAAGCCAATCGAGATTGTGTGCCACAATGGGCACAGGGACTGATGTAAAGGCCCTATTACACTGACCAATTATCTGGCAAGCGAGCATTCACAGAACGCTCGTTCCTGATAATTGCCCTGTGTAAACAGGCAACGATCAGCCGATGAACATGTAAACGCTCGTTCATCGACTGATTGTATTATTTTAAATGCCAAAACTATTATTGTTATCGGCAGCACATCTCCATTTGTAAACAGGGAGATGTGCTGCCGACATGATAGAAATGTATGGGGACAACCGATTGTAGTAACGAGCGCTCGTCCCCATACTAGCTCCTTGTGAAAGAGCAAACGAGCGCTGATCAACGAGCTGCCTCATTGATCGGCGCTCGTTTACACATCCCACGTTTACATGTCCCACGTTGGGCCGTGTAATATCACATTAAATTATGACAATCTCTGTACAACCGTGCACAGAGATTATATGAATATATTGGTATAATATACAGAACAGAAAAAAAATAAAGCTATAGTTTTAAAGACTATTGTATAAGAACATAACCAAAAGGCTCCGTTCACGTGACAGAGGCCAAGAGGCGTGTATACCTTTTTCTTTCTGTACAGACAACTATATTCTACTACACCTTTCTATGCAGCAGCATCCTGCAAAAAAAGTATACCGCATGGTATATACGTTTTTTTAACATGGGATACTATGGGTGAAGTTTAATACCACCAAACAATGAATACATAACATGCAGTGATCAAGTAACACCACAATACAGTAACCAAATCATACTACCATACTGTGATCAAATAATGTGCTATACAATAAGTATATAATAGCACCTTACAATGACATCCGTGCAGAGATCAGACACAGTGTCATACAATTTAATCCAATAACTCACTGTCAATATCTGTCAGAAAGACTTCTTCCAGCTATAGTCTGCCAGTGATATATTTGGCTCCCTTTGTGGCACACCCTCTCTGGCAGTATGTTTCTTCCCTCTCTGGCAGTAACACATATTTTAGATGCGACTGTAACCCATTAAAATGTACAGACAGTGTTCCCAAGCGCTGTCATCTCTTCAGCTCTTGCGAGAGATCAATCTTGCACTTTGTCTGCCGAACTGGCAAGGGGGCGTGTCACAGCCCTCCCCATTACATGCTGCACTCAGCTGCACATGTATTGGGAGGTGAAAGGTTCTCTTTAAACGAAAACTGATGAAAGAACATTCATTTCTATTGAGTCTTTTTTATATAGATGAGACATTATTAACCCCTTCCCAACATCCGCCGTATATATACGGCGCACGCCGGATGGGGGAATATGGAGCGGGCTCACAGGCTGATTCCGCTCCATAGAGCGAGTGTGTCAGCTGTGTGTTACAGCCGACACTTCCGGGTTACGAGCGGGATCCCGTTTTAGTACGATCCCGCTTGTTTAACCCGTTAAATGCCGCTTTCAATAGAGATCGCAGCATTTAAATTACTAAAAACAGGGGGGCGACCCCCTGTAACGTCCCAACGCCCCCCCCCCCGCGCGGTGAGATCGGGCAGAGCCGTTGGTTGGCACGGCTGCCTGGGGGCCTGACGAAGTCCCCCAGGTCCGCCATCTTTGTACTCCTATGAAGCTCTGCCTCCGGCAGGGCTTCATAGGAGACTGTCAGAATGACGATATACTGCAATACATTTTAATAAAACAATGAATTATGCGATTGTAAGTTCACGAACTTAGATATGATTGATGACAACTGGATCCTGCATGCAAGAGACATGCAGGACCAGAATTTAGCCAAGCCGTCAGTTCTCTAGGCCTGATTCGGCTTTGATGGCAAGATCCAGCTATTACGTACACAGGATACATAAAAGCTATATCTCAAAAAGTTAAACTTTTTTTTAAATAAAAACCTATTTAAAAGTTTTTTTTAGAATCACATAATACATTGCTTTATTTTTTTTTAAACTCAGTTTTAAGGGTTGCGTATCCGTTCATGCAATTCAAGTAAGGTTAAGGGTACAGACATTAGTATTAGTGCCATTAAAAAAGATAGAAATGTATGAAGAATCTAATATTTTTCTATAATAAAAAAGTGTCTCCAGACCAGAACTTCACTAATGTATGAGCCAGTATTCTTCCTTTATTAATAACATTAATATTGGGAAAAACAAGACATCTGGAGGAGACTAATCTGACACATGGGGGACTTATCTGTAAGTATAATTACACTAACCTCTATTCACATGGCTTTGCCCCAGGATTTACTACTTTCCTGCAACTGTCACGATAATTAGGTTATACGGCTTGAAAAAAGCTCATAGCGAGCTGAAACGTCGCTGCTTTTGGAATAAACAAACCACTTTGTTCACCGACTGCTGCCTGACTTTGCACTTTGTAGGGATTACGAAGGTACTTGGAAACAGGTACCCTCCAGGCGAGCACCATGTATTTTTTTGATAGCTTATTCAGTGCTGCTAGCATCTTCTCTATTTTGTCAATATAATTAGGGTTATGTGCACACAGGGCGGATTAGCTGCGGATTTTCTGCAACTGATTTTATTGCGGAAAATCTGAAGCATATTACAGTAGCAGAGAAGTGGATGGGATTTCAACAAATCAGCAGAAAAGACAGGCGGAAATTGACTTGCGGTGTGGATTTGCGGATTCTCAGTCCTCAACATGTCAATTTCTCTTGCGAAAACGCTGCCGAATTTCGGCACAGAAAATCCGGTTGGAAATTCCGCAGTGTTTACACTGTGTTATAAATTATAGACCTACTCTGTCTATCGTTGTTGTTATAATTATTATTATTATTATTATTATTATTATAGTACTGTATATATTATTTAAAAACACAAATCATAATAAGTAAAAGAGAAGGAAAAAGAAGATGTAGTGACAGACAGCCTACTTTCAGCGGCCTGTCGCTTATGTGCTTAAGTGAAGCCGTTTCCAAGAACTTAAATGAAGAGCCCAAGCAAAGTCGTCAGTGATCAGTCCTGAGTACTTATGAGCTGCCGCTAGCTCCGTCCACTCTCCGCTGATTGACAGATGCCTCCCTATGAACAGTAATTTCTGTAACCTACGTAGAAATCCCTATTCTAATGTTAGTCTCTATACTTCCATACAATAATTTTATTACCAGGAAACAGAACCTCCAAATCTCTGCCCTCCTCTCTTTTCACTCATTTACTTTCATCTTCAAGACTTCCTCCTTGTCTCTCCACTCCTATGACATTCTATTCCTTAGGACATTTGTCCTACTCTTGAAACCGTCATACAGAATGTATCATAGAAATTCACTTCTTTGGCATGTATTTAATCTGTCATAAACCTGGTTTTATCATCCAAAATAATTCATAAGGTCACCCATAATGACACATCCCTATCTCTTGTCACAGGGGACTTTATGTGGGAATTTATTTGCAATGCTTTTACTAATGCAAGCGATTTTACTTTTTTTTTGGGATGTATAGGATATGCCATAAATGTGTGATATCTTAAAATGGGGGTCCCCCAATGTCGTCCCTGCCTGGTGAGGCGGCTGCTGGCCGCTGCATCTAGGAGGTGAAGGTGGTGTGATGGCAGGAAGGAGGTGAAGGGAAAGTGAGCCCTAATCAACCCACCGCCCTGTCCCTGCCTACTTGCAACGACCCGCCCTAGGCGACGAGGTACAACTGGGCGGCGGTCCCTACGCTGTCTAAGTGCACAGGAAAACAAACAGGGAACACGCAAGGGAAGGGGCAGTAGCCACGGAACGCCACGAGGAAACGGAGCGGCGAACGAACAGTCAGGACCAGGACGAAGTGAGTAACCCGAGCGGGCACGGAGACAGAAGCAAGCCAGGGGCAAAGCAAAGCAAGACAAGGGGAACTGCAGCAAGGCAGAAGCACGGCAGAAGCAGGCTGGAGCAAGCAGCAGTGGGGCCAGGAATCCAAAAGAATAACAAGCAATGAGGAAGAGAAAACTGCAGGTATAAATGGACAGGGGGCGGAGCTAACTCTGACTGACCAGGCCGCGATAGGCTCTCCCACTCCTGAGCCTGCCACCCTGATTGGTGGGAGCCGGTGTCAGTCTAAGAGGTCTGGCCTCAGGTGTCGACTGATTAACCCTGGGAGTCTCCACAGACGTAGTGCCTGGCAGATCCATTACAGTACTCCCCCTTTTATGAGGGGCCACCGGACCCTTACTAAGAGGACCCGGTTTAGTGGGGAAGAGAAGGTGGAACCTCCTGACCAATACCCCAGCGTGAACATCTCGAGCAGGTACCCAAGTCCTCTCCTCCGGCCCGTATCCTCTCCAATGGACCAGGTACTGGAGGGAGCCCTGGATCATCCTACTGTCCACAATCTTGGCCACCTCGAATTCCACCCCCTCAGGGGTGAGAACGGGAACAGGAGGTTTCCTAGAGGGGGACCAGGACGGGGAGCAGCGTTTAAGGAGGGAGGCATGAAAGACGTCGTGTATGCGGAAGGATGGGGGCAGCTCCAGACGGAAGGATACAGGGTTGAGGACTTCAATGACCTTATAAGGCCCAATAAATCGGGGAGCAAACTTCCTGGACGAGACCTTAAGGCGCAAGTTCCTGGACGACAACCAGACCAAATCCCCGACGACAAACCGGGGGTTAGCAGAACGTCTACTATCTGCCTGAATCTTTTGTGCGCTCTGGGACGCCTCTAGGTTCTTCTGAACCTGGGCCCAGACAGTGCACAGTTCCCGATGAACATCCTCTACCTCAGGATTATTGGAACAACCAGGGGAGACGGAGGAGAACCTTGGGTTAAACCCGAAATTACAGAAAAACGGGGAGACCCCTGACGAGTTACTGACCCGGTTATTCAGGGAGAATTCAGCAAGGGGAAGGAATGAGACCCAATCGAATTGACAGTCAGAGATGAAACACCTTAAATATTGTTCCAGGGATTGGTTGGTCCTTTCCGTTTGGCCGTTAGTTTCGGGATGGAAGGCGGAGGAGAAGGACAGATCAATCTCCAACTTTTTACAAAAGGCTCTCCAAAATAAGGAAACAAATTGTACCCCTCTGTCCGAAACGATATTGACTGGGGCCCCATGGAGACGCAGGATGTGTTTCACAAACAAAGAAGCTAACGTCTTGGCGTTAGGTAGCTTCTTAAGGGGCACAAAGTGGCACATCTTGCTGAAGCGGTCGACTACCACCCACACCACCGACTTGCCCTGAGATGGAGGCAAATCGGTGATAAAATCCATGGAGATATGGGTCCAAGGTCTCTGGGGAATGGGCAAGGGACGTAGTAGGCCCGCAGGTCGGGACCTAGGGGTTTTGGACCTAGCGCAAACCTCACAAGCGGCGACGTAAGCCCTAACATCTTTAGGCAACCCAGGCCACCAATAGTTTCTGGTAATGAGGTGTTTGGTGCCCAAGATGCCAGGATGACCAGATAGAGCGGAGTCATGGTTTTCCCTGAGTACCCTCAGCCGGTATTGCAGGGGAACAAACAGTTTGTCCCCAGGGGCGTTCCCGGGAGCTGCACCCTGATCAGCCGCGATATCAGAAGCTAAATCAGAATCCGTGGCAGAGACGATTATACCAGGGGGTAAAATACAAGCGGGATCCTTCTCGGAAGGAGGATTGGCCATGAAACTACGTGACAGAGCATCAGCCTTAATATTCTTGGACCCAGCCCTATAGGTAACCAAGAAATTAAATCTGGTAAAGAATAGTGCCCACCGAGCTTGTCTAGGATTAAGCCTCCGGGCCGATTCTAGGAAAACCAGATTCTTGTGATCCGTAAGGACCGTTACCTGGTGTCTGGCCCCCTCCAGGAAGTGCCGCCACTCCTCAAAAGCCCATTTAATGGCTAGAAGTTCGCGGTTGCCAATATCATAGTTACTCTCCGTGGGCGAAAACTTCCTAGAGAAGTAAGCACAGGGGCGGAGATGGGTGAGGGAGCTGGTACCCTGGGACAAGACGGCCCCCACTCCCACCTCGGAAGCGTCAACCTCCACAATAAATGGCTCCTCTTGGTTGGGCTGAATCAGCACGGGGGCCGAGATAAAGCACTTCTTGAGAGTCTCAAAGGCCTGGACGGCCTCAGGGGGCCAATGGAGGACATCAGCACCCTTGCGGGTAAGGTCCGTAAGAGGCTTAGCGACGACCGAGAAGTTGGCAATAAATCTCCTGTAATAGTTGGCGAACCCTAAAAAACACTGTAACGCCTTAAGGGAGGCAGGTTGGACCCATTCCGCCACAGCTTGAACCTTGGCAGGGTCCATGCGGAATTCATGAGGAGTGAGGATTTGCCCTAAAAATGGTATCTCCTGTACCCCAAAGACACATTTTTCAGTCTTAGCAAACAGATTATTCTCCCGAAGGACCTGGAGCACCTTCCTGACATGCTCCACGTGAGAGGACCAGTCCTTGGAAAACACCAGTATGTCATCAAGGTACACAACAAGAAAATTACCCAGGTACTCTCTCAGGATTTCATTAATAAAATTCTGGAAGACAGCAGGGGCGTTACACAACCCAAAGGGCATGACCAGGTATTCGAAATGACCCTCGGGTGTGTTGAACGCAGTTTTCCACTCATCCCCCTCTTTGATGCGGATAAGGTTATATGCCCCCCGTAGATCGAACTTAGAAAACCATTGGGCTCCCTGAACCTGATTAAAAAGATCCGGAATCAAAGGAAGTGGGTACTGGTTCCTTACAGTGACCTTATTCAGGTTACGATAATCAATGCACGGCCTAAGACCACCATCCTTCTTCCCCACGAAGAAGAAGCCAGCACCTACAGGAGAAGTCGAGGGGCGAATGAAACCCTTGGCCAGGCATTCTTGGATATACACCCTCATGGCTTCACGTTCAGGACATGAAAGATTAAATATCCTACCCTTAGGAAGCTTGGCACCAGGCACCAAATCGATAGCGCAATCGTAATCTCTATGGGGGGGCAACACCTCGGAGGCCTCCTTAGAAAACACATCGGCGAAGTCCTGAACAAACTCAGGAAGCGTGTTTACCTCCTCCCGGGGAGAAATAGAGTTAACAGAGAGACATGACGTAAGACATTCATTACCCCATTTGGTGAGATCCCCAGTATTCCAATCAAACGTGGGATTATGCAACTGCAACCAGGGAAGACCTAATACCAGATCAGACGATAATCCCTGCATCACCAGTACAGAGCACTGCTCCAAATGCATGGAGCCAACAAGGAGTTCAAAAACAGGAGTATGCTGAGTAAAATAACCATTAGCAAGGGGAGTCGAGTCGATACCTACTACAGGGATAGGATAAGGTAAATCAATACAAGGCATCTTTAGAGACATAGCAAATTCCACAGACATGATATTAGCAGATGAACCAGAATCCACGAAAGCACTGCCCGTGGCAGACCGGCCAGCAAACGAGACCTGAAAGGGAAGCAAAATTTTATTGCGTTTCACATTAACGGGAAATACCTGTGCGCCCAAGTGACCTCCCCGATGATCACTTAGGCGCGGAAGGTTTTCCGGCTTCTTATTCTTGCGCCTGGGACAGGTGTTCAGTAGATGCTTGTCGTCCCCACAGTAGAAGCAGAGACCGTTCATTCTGCGAAACTCCCTACGTTGTCGAGGGGACATGGAGGCCCCGAGTTGCATGGGTACCTCCGAGTCCTCCGTGGAGGGGCGAGGAGGCGGGACCTCGGGGGGGATCGCAGAAAAGTCAGAGGGGAGCACACTGAAGCGTTCTAGCTGACGTTCCCTGAGACGTCGGTCAAGTCGTACTGCTAGGGCCATAACCTGGTCAAGGGAGTCAGACGAGGGGTAGCTAACCAGCAGATCCTTCAGGGCGTCAGATAATCCTAACCTAAACTGGCACCTTAGGGCCGGATCGTTCCACTGAGAAGCTACGCACCACTTCCTAAAATCAGAACAGTATTCCTCAACCGGTCTCCTACCCTGACGTAAGGTCACCAGCTGACTCTCGGCTAAAGCAGTCCTGTCAGTCTCGTCGTAAATGAGTCCGAGGGCAGAGAAAAAAACGATCAACAGAGGAAAGTTCAGGGGCGTCAGGAGCCAAGGAGAAGGCCCACTCTTGGGGCCCTTCCTGGAGTCGGGATATGATGATACCCACCCGCTGGTTCTCGGAACCTGAGGAGTGGGGCTTAAGGCGGAAATATAGTCTGCAACTCTCCCGGAAGGAGAGAAACGTCTTACGGTCCCCTGAAAACCGGTCAGGTAACTTGAGGTCGGGTTCTAGAGGTGAGGTGGTGCGCCCAACCCCTTGGGCCAGGGCCTGGACCTGTAGGGAGAGGCCCTGCATCTGCTGGGTCAGGGTCTCAAGGGGGTCCATGATAGCGACAGCGTAGGAGAAATGGTAGACTAGGTAAGGGCTTGTTATTCTGTGATGGCAGGAAGGAGGTGAAGGGAAAGTGAGCCCTAATCAACCCACCGCCCTGTCCCTGCCTACTTGCAACGACCCGCCCTAGGCGACGAGGTACAACTGGGCGGCGGTCCCTACGCTGTCTAAGTGCACAGGAAAACAAACAGGGAACACGCAAGGGAAGGGGCAGTAGCCACGGAACGCCACGAGGAAACGGAGCGGCGAACGAACAGTCAGGACCAGGACGAAGTGAGTAACCCGAGCGGGCACGGAGACAGAAGCAAGCCAGGGGCAAAGCAAAGCAAGACAAGGGGAACTGCAGCAAGGCAGAAGCACGGCAGAAGCAGGCTGGAGCAAGCAGCAGTGGGGCCAGGAATCCAAAAGAATAACAAGCAATGAGGAAGAGAAAACTGCAGGTATAAATGGACAGGGGGCGGAGCTAACTCTGACTGACCAGGCCGCGATAGGCTCTCCCACTCCTGAGCCTGCCACCCTGATTGGTGGGAGCCGGTGTCAGTCTAAGAGGTCTGGCCTCAGGTGTCGACTGATTAACCCTGGGAGTCTCCACAGACGTAGTGCCTGGCAGATCCATTACAGGTGGTTGGGATTCTGGAAACAGCCGAGCTTACTCAGCTATGCTGTTTCCGTAACTTCTATAGAAATGAATGGGAGTTATGGAAATAGCGTAGCACAACGCGCTAGGCTATTTCTCTAAGTTCCAAGTTACAGTAACAGCATAGGGACCTGCATACATCAGATGTGTATATCATATCCTGTGGTTATGCCATAAATATCTGTCATGAGACAACCCCTTTAAGAGGTTATAACTTAGAACCTCATGCCAAACACTTGTGTTCCATAGTCTGTAGAAGGTTCCAAGTTAAAAAAACGTGTGGTATGCTTTTTTGTGGGATCCCTCAGTATAGAATAGCATAGTCTACTACACTATTCCATCCTTTAAAAAAAAAAACTTTACCGACGCATACCAGCCCGAGGGAGGCCAAAAGGACAATCTTTTGGATTCGGTTGGGCTAATGGAATGTACATGATCAATGTAGTTCATAAATGCCACGTGAAAAGGGACTTATGCTCATGAATATTCATCTTTGTATGATGACTAGAGAAAATCTACACCATATCAACATTTACCAAAATATTAGCAAATATTAATTGTTATTATTATTAATAATATTTTCCTTTTATAACACCATCAACTCCCTGGGTGCTGCACATATGAAATACAGAAGTTAAAGTACATAACATGAATACACTATAAAAACAAGCAAGTACAATAAAGAAATGCTTACTGAGATATAGAAGAAGAGAGGGCTTACATCTACAAGGCAAAGGAGAAGAGACGGAAGTTGTGGATAGAAGTTGCTTATACAGTTGTGTAGTGGACACAGGGGTAACTACAATGCATAGAAACAATATATGAGCTGATAAAGTACAATTTAGTATTACATGCAGATTGAAATGTATGGTTTTCTACGTTCCTGATAAAAACCAAGTGTTTATTCCACAAAGCGTGTAAGGAATGTGTCATGTTGTTATCTTAATAAATGTGCTGTTGAATTTTTTCACACTCACGATATTAATCAGAGGGATTGTTAAAAAATACACAATGACCAATACTGTAATGGTTGACAGCAGAATATTATTCAATGTATGTGAATGCAACCAAGCTATGCAATAACTATATCCACAATGGAAATCCTTTTACTTACCTACCTGAAGACTAGTATGAGTAAAATTCACAGGTTACTAGTGTAATAAATATAATTAAAGTGAATGTTCACATGTAAACACAATTTTGTGCATATTTGTATCTAAATCGTTCCAAAATTATGTAATAGTTAATTTCTTAAAATATCTTGAAAGCAGTAGGAGATCTGCTTTTTCTGGTTGGGAGATCTAAATCCTCTGCGTAGATATAGAATAAAGGAATAAAATCCTGGATGCCTTGGAATATTACTACATACTGTTACACATTGAACTCAATAATAAAACAATTTTTTGGGATTTTCATTTTTTCCTCCCCATCTTCCAAAAGCCATAACTTTTTTATTTTTCCAGCAGTATAGCCATATGAGGGCTTGTTTTATGCGGGACGAGTTCTAGTTTTTAACGGTACAATTTGTTGTACCATATAATGTATTGGGAAACTGGAAAAAAAATTATTTGTGGGGTGGGTGTTTCATTTTTATGGATTTCACCATACGGTAAAAATGGCATGTTAACGTTAATCTCCCAGTCAATACAATTACAGCGATACCAAATTTATATATTTTTTTTATGTTTTACTACTATTACAAGGAAAAAACTAATTTTATTTTTCCATCGATTAAGCAGTATGAGGGCTTATTTTTTGCAGGGCAAGCTGTAGTTTCAATTGGTAGAATTTTGGGCTACATGAGACTTTTTTATTACTTTTTATAAAAAAAACATTCTATGATATGAAGTGACCAAAATACAGCGATTCTGGTATTTTATATATTTTTTTATTTGTATGGCATTCACTGTGGGCATTAAATAATGCTATAGTGTAATAGTTCAGACTTTTACGGAAGCAGCGATACCAATTTTGTAGTTTTTATTTTTTTTTACATTACTTTAGAGGAAAAATGGGAAAAGGGGGGTTTTTGAACTTTTACATTTTTTTTATTCTTTTTTACACTGCTAAAAACTTTATTTAACCTTTTTTTTACACATTTCCTTAGTCCTCCTAGGGGATTTGAACTTGTTAGATCGCTGGTCTAATACACTGCAATACTAATGTATTGCAGCATATTGTCATTTTTACATGCTCCTGTTAAGCCGTGCCAGAAACACGGCTTAACAGGAAATTGAGATTTTGTTTGTAACATCTTAGATGCTGCGATCGTGCTTGATCGCAGCATCTAAGGGGTTAAACAGCCAGGAACAGCGCGATTGCTGTTCCTGGCTGTTAGTCCCGGGTATCAGCTGTAAAACACAGCTGACACCTGCTGCGTACGTAGCGGGCTCAGCTGGTGAGCCTGCTCCGAACATTAACTCCCCCACCATGACACAATAGTACACCGTGGCGCGGGAAGAGGTTACAATTAAAGAGATTGTTTATGCTTTGGAAGTGTTATTCTGTCCTGTACCACCAGCCTCTATTGCTCCTAGGTACTGGTTAGCCTCTGTGACTCTTCACCCATGTGACGGCATAAAATATGTCCACATCATAGCAACCACAGGTATAACATCGCTATGGATGTAAAGGTGCACAAAATCAAGCACACAGCCATGCAATCTCCATAACCAAACATTGCTAGTAGTATGGGTCGTACTGAGCATCTGAGTGACTTTAAACATGGAGCTATCATAGGATTCTTCCCTTGCCACAAGTCAGTTGGTGAAATTTCTGATCTACTAGATCTACCCTGGTCACCTGAATGTGTTATTAATGTGAGGGTGAGCGTCTAGGAGTAACAACAGCTAACCTAAAAGGTGGTAGACCGTGCAAACTCACTGATGGGGCTGAAGTGCATGGCGTGTAAAACTCGCCTATCCTCTGTTGTATCATTCACTACTTCAAACTGCCACTGGGAGTGACATCAGCACAAGAATGGTGCGTCAGGAGCTTCGTGAAATGGGTTTCCATGGTCGAGCAGCTGCACAGAAGCTTAAGATTACCTAACGCAATGCCAAGCATCGGCAGGAGTGGGTTAGAGCATGCCACAACTGGACTTTGGAGCAGTTAAAACTGCACCAAAGAGGATCGAAACATTAAACTAAACATTAAACGAAAAGCAACGGTTCCGTTAGAATTACCATGGATTTCAATGATAATTATTTTATTTCAGTTGCTTTTAGTTTGTCTCTGTTCGCTAGGTTTCCGTTTTTTTGAATGAAAACAAAAGATCTGCAGACTGCACTTTTGTTTCCATTCAAAAAAACGGAAACCTGGCGAACAGAGACAAACGGAAAGCAACTAAAACAAAAGAATTACCATTGATATCAAGGGTAATTCTAACGGAATCGTTGCTTTACGTTTAATGCTTCTATTCTCTCTTTATCTGACGGAAGAGTGGTAAACGTATACTTACGGCAGTGTGAACTTATCGACATTATAAGGACTGTGTAAAAAAGTGATTCTGGTAGCACATGATATACTGTATGGCCTAAACATCATTCCTACGTTATAAGACCAATGTGCAAGACATAGGAGTAGGGTCTGCTGAGGCACCCAATGAGTTACCCAATGCTAGCAGATATACTCTCTATTACATCCCAGATTGGAGAAATCAAAAGTGATATTTCTATCATGCGTAATGAGATGAATAAAATTAGAGAATGTATTAAAGAAGTTGAGCAAAGAATAAGTGAATAAAAACCTAAAAATATAGTATTTTTAATAATCAGTATAAGTCAAAACCATGCTTATACTGATAAAATAAATAATTTTATTGGTACAAGATATAAAAAACACACATGAAAATCAAAGATGATTACCACAGTGTGAAGCAGATGAGGCCAGACAGTTGTCAATAGTTGGATAATAAATACACATATATATGTGTTTTGGAAGTATCATGAGTAAGGCTTGGAGTAACTGCAACCATGAAAGCACATTCAGTGCTCTACATAGTGTATGAGATATATAAACCCAGGAGACATGTAATGTGTTCTAGATAATATACAAAGAGTCCCAGGTCTGAGTAATCATTTGAAGGTAAAGATGTAGTCAGCACCAGACCAAAACAAATGGTTACATAACAAGTATATGTGGATATATAATATAAGCAACTTACCCATAGATTTGTGCTGTCTGGCATCACACCCGATGTACGTTTCGGCTGAGAGCCTTCGTCTGGGGGTGGTGCCAGAGAGTTTGAGGGAGGTTTTCATGTGACGAGCCACCAATCACAAGTGTGATCAGCTAACAAATTTCATCAGTCACAGCTGATGAAAGGGATGTGACACATCCGGAGCGAAACAGAAATTAGGAGGCAGACAGAGAAACACCCCAAGCGTCATGCATATAACACACCACATTGCTCAAAAAAGTTCCTGTGGTGTGCGCATGTGCGAACACCACTCCGATACACGTGACCAGCAGGGTAACATCCATGCAGGTCACCTGAAAGGAGGGAAGGGCTAATGCTAGGCAGTCACACGACCTGACTGCCATCACAAGAATTGCCATGGTGACGCTGTAGTATAAAGATGGTGTATCGTATTGTTGTTTGTATATGTATATAGTTGATTCGTGGGAGTGTTACAGTATATTATATCACACCAATAGTTGATTCAAAAATATACAAACAGAGACAAGTATCGCTAACACATATATGCATCAGTACAATAATATCAAATGATAAGAGTAATCGTTCCCTATCCTTTCCCTATTCATTTACAATATATCGTTACATAAATAACATAGAACATGTGTTAGACATACAATATGGAAAAAAAACACAACACATAAAAATGCACATGTAAAACACACATGAAAAACGCACATAACTAAAAGAAAAAACTAAAAAAAAACAAACATTTTTGTTTGAATAAAAAATCTATAATATATATTATAATAATAATACAAAATAGAAATAAATAATGAAGGTAAGTATAAATACATATATATATAATACACAGAAGTGTAAAAAAAGATATATATATTCCCTGTGTTAGATAGTGGACAGATATATGTAAAACACAGTAATAAATCAAATATATATGAGAGAACCATAAGGGCATGACCACACGTAGCGGAATTGCTCTGGAATTCCGCTGCGGACAGTCCACAGCGGAAATCCGCAGCGTACACGTTTCTCCATTGCCTTCCACAGATTTTTAGTTGTGTTTGTTTACACGTTGCGGACAATTCCGCTGCGTAGCATAGGCTGCGGCGCGGAATTTGGTGTCCGCAGCATGCAATGGTTGTTGCGGACGTGTAGCGGACTCGTTGCGGACTCATTGCGGAATTTCTCCATTGACTTCAATGGAAAGTCAAAATTCCGCAATGAAGTCCGCAGATGTTATGTAGATGTTATGTGAGCTGCAGAGCGTATTGGTTTTTCTAACATGACATTTCTTCATTCTGGCTGGACCTATGTATTTCTAGATTTACAGCCAGACTGAGAAAGTCAAAGGGGCTCCGGTAATTACGGGTGACTATGTGTGTGCACCCATAATTACGTGTGACTACGTGTGTGCACCCATAATTACGGGTGACTACGTGTGTGCACCCGTAATTACGGGAGCGTTGCTAGGCGACGTCAGTAAATAGTCACTGTCCAGGGTGCTGAAAGAGTTAAGCGATCGGCAGTAACTCTTTCAGCACCCTGGACAGTGACTTCCGATCACAATATACATCAACCTGTAAAAAAAATAGAAGTTCATACTTACCGAGAACTCCCTGCTTCTTCCTCCAGTCCGGCCTCCCAGGATGACGTTTCAGTCCAAGTGACGGCTGCAGCCAATCACAGGCTGCAGCGGTCACATGGACTGCCGCGTCATCCAGGGAGGTCGGGCTGGATGGCGAAAGAGGGACGCGTCACCAAGACAACGGCCGGGTAAGTATGAATTTCTTTTTACTTTTATTACGGAAAGGGCTGCCCCTTCTCTCTATCCTGCACTGATAGAGAGAAGGGAAGCCCTCTTTCCCTCAATACGCAACGGCTAGTCCGCATAAATTTAATGCCCATTTTAGGCAAAGCCGCCACAGAATCTGCAACGATTTTATGTACCATTTGTGTGGATACATTCTTTATATTTTTTCTTTTTTCACACTTATATTTGCATTTGTTTGTATACACTTTTTCAGTTTTCACTTTTTCACCATTTTTGTCACATTTGGTTCACATTATTATTATTGTTACACGCTCTTATATGCACACATAATCATGAAAGAAGGGCAAGGACATTATATGTTTTCCTCTCTTTCTTTTATAGAGCCTTATGGTTCTCTCATATATATTTGATTTATTATTGTGTTTTACATATATCTGTCCACTATCTAACACAGGGAATATATATATATTTTATATATTTTTTTACACTTGCTATATTCTTTCTTTATTGGTGTATATGTGTATTATATATATGTATTTATACTTAACTTCATTATTTATTTCTATTTTGTATTATTATATACATTATATATTATATATTTTTTATTCAAACAAAATGTATTTTTTTTTAGTTTTTTTTTTAGTTATGTGCGTTTTTCATGTGCGTTTTACATGTGCGTTTTTATGTGTTGTGTTTTTTTTCCATATTGTATGTCTAACACATGTTCTATGTTATTTATGTAACAATATATTGTAAATGAATAGGGAAAGGATAGGGAAAGATTACTCTTATCATTTGATATTATTGTACTGATGCATATATATTCCATGATGTATTAGCGATACTTGTCTCTGTATATTTTTTAATCAACTATTGGTGTAATATAATATACTGTAACACTCCCACGAATCAACTATATACATATACAAACAACAATATGATACACCATCTTTATACTACAGCGTCACCATGGCAAATCTTGTGACGGCAGTCTGGTCATGTGACTGCCTAGCATTAGCCCTTTCCTCCTTTCAGGTGACCTGCATGGATGTTACCCTGCTGGTCACGTGTATCGGAGTGCTGTTCGCGCATGCGCACACCACAGGAACGTTTTTGAGCAATGTGGTGTGTTATATGCATGACGCTTGGGGCGTTTCTTTGTCGGCCTCCTAATTTCTGTTTTGCTCCGGATGTATCACATCCCTTTCATCAGCTGTGACTGATGAAATTGGTTAGCTGATCACACTTGTGATTGGTGGCTGGTCACATAAAAACATCCCTCAAACTCTCTGGCACCACCCCCAGACGAAGGCTCTCAGCCGAAACGTACATCGGGTGTGACGCCAGACAGCACAAATCTATGGGTAAGTTGCTTATATTATATATCCACATATACTTGTTATGTAACCATTTGTTTGGGTCTGGTGCTGACTGCATCTTTACCTTCAAATGATTACTCAGACCTGGGACTCTTTGTATATTATCTAGAACACATTACATGTCTCCTGGGTTTATATATCTCATACACTATGTAGAGCACTGAATGTGCTTTCATGGTTGCAGTTACTCCAAGCCTTACTCATGATACTTCCAAAACACATATATATGTGTATTTATTATCCAACTATTGACAACTGTCTGGCCTCAATTGCTTCACACTGTGGTAATCATCTGTGTTTTTTATATCTTGTACCAATAAAATTATTTATTTTATCAGTATAAGCATGGTTTTGACTATTTTTTATGTTTTTATTCTGATTATGTTATGAGTCACAGCTGATGTCACCCGTAGTCTTGGGCGTTTTCTAATATATGCCCTCCCCCCATATAAAATATTATATATGACCTACTGATATCTATTTAGTTTCTTTATAGAGGGGTATTTAGGTTGTCCTCCATATTGGTGAAGTATAGAAAATAAGTAAAGTTGAAGACAACTTAAGTGAAGTACTGAAAGATTTGAAATATACTAAACTGGAGAATAATAAGTTACAACAGAAAATGGTGTATGTGGAAGATAGGAGCAGGAGAGCAAATTTGGGAATTATAGGGGACCCAGGGGTGACCGAGTATAAAGATTGTACGGCATACATCCAAAACTGGATAGTGGAGAAAGTGGGCAGAGAGGTGGTTCCTGAATCTTTCGGTGTGGAGACAACCCACAGAGTGCCTGGCAAACGCAAGACCCCAGGGGAACATCTTCGGGCTATAATCTTTAAAATACATTGCTATAAAGATAAAGAAGCCATTTTGAGGAAATTTAGAGGGATGCCTCCACAAGAAATCAACAGGTCTAAAGTCTTGGTCTTCTCAGTCTATTCAATGGCTAGGCAGAAGCAACAAGAAAAATGTTTTGATGTGAAAAGGAGACTAAGAGCAGAGAACATCAAATATACTATGCTCTATCCAGCTAAATTGAGGGTCACTGGTCGACAGCAGACTTTTTTTCTTTGAAACCCCAAAAGCCGCTGGGGATTGGTTGAGGCTAGGTGATCCTTATAAAGGACAGAGGGTTAACGTTATATCTCTGCAATATTTATAGGATACTCGTAGGTATTAATGCAAGGATGTAAAGGTCATGCATAAGTGGGTGGGGGGTTTATATTTGTGTAATGTGAAGTATTGTCTGTATGATATATTTTTTTTATATACAGTATGTAATATCTCTTTTGTTTGTATTTTCTCTGGAAACTGTTAATAAAAACTATTTGATTTAAAGAAAAAAATAAAAGGTCATGCATAAAATAAGGGGTGTGAGAGTAAGATGTATAGCAGAGGGATTACCTGGAATATGCTATGCAATAGTGTGGGTTGGGGTACAGTACATATTGTGGAAAAATATACGTTATAATGATAAATATGGTATATTTATCAGGGTTGAAGGTATATTCTGGAAGTAATGCAGTGTATCATATAATATATAACATGGCATAGTTATCTAGGTTGGGGGTTTAATCTGGAGGTAACACGCTAGGTGGTTGTTGTGGTGGTGACGTAACATGAATATATACTTTAAATGTACGCGGGTGATGGGAGGATATTTGCCAGAAATTATATGCTTAGTTTAGACACATCTAATAAAAGAGTAGGTACATATTTTCGGCCGTAAGTGAGCAGCGATTCAATTTCACTGAACGCACACTTGCTACGCTAGAGGGGTCAGTGTGTTGCAACACCAAAATGTTAAATTTCCAAAAATTGAGGAACGTATTGTACTCATCCATTGGGAAGATATGTTTTCTTGTTTTGTTTGCTAGAAGGTCAGTGCAGTCTTCTGGCATTCCTATATATCCACAGAAGTGTTGATACATTTTTACAAATTTTCTTTGGGACCTAAAGGAATTACAATCTATATATTTGGGGAATTTAACTGTGTAGTGGATAAGGAGAGGGAAAATTGGAGTATGGTAGAGCAGTCCAAAGGGAAACAAATCACCCCACTACTTAAAATTATGCTGGAGTTTGGCTAGGAGGAAGCGTGGCACCATCTTCATCCGCAGAAACGGCAATATACTTGCTTTAGCGCAACTAATAATGTTTTTTCTTGAATTGATACGATGTTGATAAATGAAATAAGCATTTCAAGAGTACGTACAATTGCACATAGCAGCAGAAGTGTGTCTGACCATTCGCCGTTGTGGGTAGATCTGGACTGTGGTGGTGCCATGTGAAAACCAGAATTTAAGTCTAATAATCTTTATTGGTTGAAGCTTTTGGAGACTAATGATACGATTAAGCTCAAAGGGAAGTCTAGAGCAACTGAGGGAAGATTGAAGAAAGAGACTAAGGAAGCAGAAAGAGACTTTATTAAAAATAAATCAGAGGAATATAAAGCCGTGTGGGTTAAATCAGTGGAGAGCCTGAAGACCGAATTGCATGAAAAGTACAGAATCAAATTTCTTGGGGGGTTTGGAGCGATATGATCAGGGGTATAGGCCAGGTAAGCTCTTTGCCAATATTGTTAGTAAAAATAAAGGGCATAAGTCAGTTATGGGGATTTAAAAAAGTAGTAGGGAATATGTGAATGAGAGTGAGGGGATACTCTCGGTGTTTAGGGTTCTACTACGAACAATTATATAGCTCAAGGACAGAATACTCCGATCAGTCGTTGCATGGTTCTCAGTAAGGTGGATATCCCAAAATTATTGCCAACACAGCAACAATAGTTGGATCGTCCAATTGAGTTAGAAGAGTCTAGACAGGTGGTCAGAGGTATGGCAAGTGATAAGGGTCTCAGGCCCGATGGGTTGACAGTAAAGGTGTAAAAGAATATGAGGATGCCTTACTGGAACAACTACATTGGGTCTTGACTTAGTCTCTAGTTAGTGGTCAGTTACCCCATTCTATGTACGAAGCTAGTATTGTGTTTTTACCAAAATCAGATAAAGATCTATCGGATCCTGGATCATATATCACTGATCAATTCTGATATTAAAATGTTGTCAAAAATATTGGCTAACAGACTCTCAACGGTAATAGGAACGTTGGTAGGGGAAGATCAATGCAGATTTTTGCCCCATAAGACAACACAAGACAAAATACAATATTGTAAGAGCCCATGCTTATATACAGGTGGGTAGACTGCGTGGTCATCACTTTATACTGTCTTTGGATGCTGTTAAAGCATTTGACAGTGTGGAGTAGTGATACCTGCGGGGAAATATGGTATGGGGGAGAACTTTCTGAAGTGGGTTAAACTTCTATATGTGAAACACTGTGCCAGTGTATGCATAAATGGAAAATAGTCTCAGTTTTTTTAAATTGGAAAGGGGCACTAGACAGGGCCATCCTCTCTCCCCCCAACTCTTTGCTTTGGCCATTGAACCAGTGACGATCAGGATTAGGAAAAACCCCAAGATCGAGGGCTTTGCAGAGTACAAAATAGCGCTGTATGCTGACGACCTCCTCCTGTTTCTAGGAGACAGGGAGGAGAGTTTGGGGATCGTTATGGAGGAGGTCAAGGAATTTGGGAGATTCTCAGGCTTTGATATAAACTGGGGACTGTTCTGCTTCCTCTTGACTCGAGATTGAGTTTAGAAACATAGGTGCAACAGGTAATACCAGGAGGCTGTTGCAGATACTTGGATGTGAACAATTTCGGCTGATCCCGGGTTGTACATGAATTTGAACGTCACCCCTTTGTTGGAAATTGGTGTATGGAATAAACTACCACTGTCAAAGGCAGACAGAATTGGATTAATAAAGATGGTACTGCTCCCACCACTTATGTATGTTTCGAGTAACTCCCCAGTTTGGATTAGGGACAAAATATTCCAAAAAAATAGATATATTATTGAATGAGCTGATATGGAAAAGGAAGTGGGGGCGCAATATGCTGAAAATGATGACACTCCCAGAAGAAAAGGGGGGGGGGGAATTGGATATACCACATCTGTTTCATTACTTTCTGGCTGCACGCTTGTCTTTTTTAGTAAAATAGAAACATATACATTTTTTTGCAGTGCACAGGTTAAAGTACAGTATGGAGTGGCACAAAATATTTTTGATGTATTAGAAATTAAGTCAAGTTAGAAGGCTTCTAAAAGTTCACTGATGGGGTTATTGGGTAGGGTCTGGCATCGTACTAAAAAGATAGCTGAGGTGGAAGGATCATTGGACATTACATGTATATTGCTTAATGATTTTCTTTCGAAGGTGGAAAAAGCACAATTTTGTGAGAGGGTTTATTTAAAAAGTATGAAGTGTTAAAAAAAGAAAATGATATACATATTTGTATTTTGAGATACTCACAGATGAAAGTGCGTTGGGAGCCAAGAAAGAGAAAAATAAATTAAAGATAATAGACTCAAACACTATCTCACAAATGGTGGGTATTCAAGGAAATATTAAGGGCAAAATTGCAAGAATTTATAAGATATTAAATGGGGAAGTGGCCCAAAAAATGGTAATTCACACTAATAGGTTGTGGGTGGGAGTTATTGGCTGCAAAGAGGAGGCTTATTGGGATAAAATTTACCAGATCAGCAAAAATGTGCTCAGATCTAATGGGCACAAGGTGACACAATTTTTGATAGCTCATCGTTTGTATTATTCAGCACAGATGTTATATTGGATTGGCTGCAGGGAATCCGTAGCCTGTAATAGATTTTTAAGAAGGAGAGTTGGAACACGAATGGTGGGAGTGCGACACCGTCAGGTGATATCGGGATAAGATTTTAGAAATAATTAAAAAAGCGTATGATATAGAGATAGAAGAAAGATACGAATTTGCAATATTGGGAGATATGATAAAAATGACAATCAGCAACGGACAAAAAAGAGTTGTATATAATTGGTTTATGCTGCCTGATTAACTATAGCAAGGGGATGATTATAAAAAAAGAACTTCTGATAGAGGAATGGTGTGAAGTGGGTAGTAACATTTTAAGATATGAGAAATGGACAAATAAGACGAGGAAACAAGATATAAGTCTGAGAGAAGTTGTTTAATTTTTGGGGTACCAGCTGAAGTATAAGTGGGCTGAATAGGCCTTTATATGGGAAGAAAGAGGAATAGAGCAGGAGACAAGTTTTTATATACAGTGAAGGAAATAAGTATTTGATCCCTTGCTGATTTTGTAAGTTTGCCCACTGTCAAAGACATGAACAGTCTAGAATTTTTAGGCTAGGTTAATTTTACCAGTGAGAGATAGATTATATAAAAAAAAAAAAAGAAAATCACATAGTTAAAATTATATTTTTTGCATTGTGCACAGAGAAATAAGTATTTGATCCCTTTGGCAAACAAGACTTAATACTTGGTGGCAAAACCCTTGTTGGCAAGCACAGCAGTCAGACGTTTTTTTGTAGTTGATGATGAGGTTTGCACACATGTTAGATGGAATTTTGGCCCACTCCTCTTTGCAGGTCATCTGTAAATCATTAAGATTTCGAGGCTGTCGCTTGGCAACTCGGATCTTCAGCTCCCTCCATAAGTTTTCAATGGGATTAAGGTCTGGAGACTGGCTAGGCCACTCCATGACCTTAATGTGCTTCTTTTTAAGCCACTCCTTTGTTGCCTTGGCTGTATGTTTCGGGTCATTGTCGTGCTGGAAGACCCAGCCACGAGCCATTTTTAATGTCCTGGTGGAGGGAAGGAGGTTGTCACTCAGGGTTTGACGGTACGTGGCTCCATCCATTCTCCCATTGATGCGGTGAAGTAGTCCTGTGCCCTTAGCAGAGAAACACCCCCAAAACATAATGCTTCCACCTCCATGCTTGACAGTGGGGACGGTGTTCTTTGGGTCAAAGGCAGCATTTCTCTTCCTCCAAAAACGACGAGTTGAGTTAATGCCAAAGAGCTCAATTTTAGTCTCATCTGACCACAGCACCTTCTCCCAATCACTCTCAGAACCATCCAGATGTTCATTTGCAAACTTCATACTGGCCTGTACATGTGCCTTCTTGAGCAGGGGGACCTTGCGGGCACTGCAGGATTTTAATCCATTACGGCGTAATGTGTTACCAATGGTTTTCTTGGTGACTGTGATCCAAGCTGCCTTGAGATCATTAACAAGTTCCCCCCGTGTAGTTTTCAGCTGAGCTCTCACCTTCCTCAAGATCAAGGATACCCCACAAGGTGAGATTTTGCATAGAGCCCCAGATCGATGTCGATTGACAGTCATTTTGTATGTCTTCCATTTTCTTACTATTGCACCAACAGTTGTCTCCTTCTCACCCAGCATCTTACTTATAGTTTTGTAACCCATTCCAGCCTTGTGCAGGTCTATGATCTTGTCCCTGACATCCTTAGAAAGCTCTTTGGTCTTGCCCATGTTGTAGAGGTTAGAGTCAGACTGATTAATTGAGTCTGTGGACAGGAGTCTTTTATACAGGTGACCATGTAAGACAGCTGTCTTTAATGCAGGCACCAAGTTGATTTGGAGCGTGTAACTGGTCTGGAGGAGGCTGAACTCTTAATGGTTGGTAGGGGATCAAATACTTATTTCTCTGTGCACAATGCAAATAAATATATATAATTTTGACTATGTGATTTTCTTTTTTTTAAAATATATAATCTATCTCTCACTGGTAAAATTAACCTAGCCGAAAAATTCTAGACTGTTCATGTCTTTGGCAGTAGGCAAACTTACAAAATCAGCAAGGGATCAAATACTTATTTCCTTCACTGTATATATATATATATATATATATATATATATATATATATATATATATATTCTTCTCTAATGATATAGTGATCTCCATCACTGGGCGGGTTTGGGGAAGTCATTAATGAGATGTGTTTATGCTTTTCTATTTTGTATAATGTATGTGTTGTTCTCAAATAAAAATAATTAAATAAAAAATCAGCCTCATACGCAATTATACTCATGAAACCGAATGCTGAGCTGAAGAGGGAGAGTGTAGCCACTCCAGTGCCGATTGACAAACAGCTTCCCTCCCCTGATGTTGGGGGAAGAACGCTCTTCATCGTCCACTGCAGAGTTTCAGTTCCATTATGCCCTCCATGAGCACCATCACCATGGAAACCAGGAAGCTTCTATAGCCCAGGGGCCTCTGGCTCCCTCTCCAGTCCCAATGCTGTGAATTGCCCGGCTCCGGAATCTATACGCGGTGCTTAGGCTGCTGCCATATCCCGGTGAATGATCACAGACCTGTGGTCTCAGCGCCAAGGCCTCCCCAGCTGTCAGGGCGAAGTATCAGGTACCCAACGTGGAGAGAGATATTTTCATAATTTCATAGTTTGGACTTTCTTACTCATCCAAAATCTGGCAATTCGTTTTCTAGTAACAAACATAAGTTTTAATATCACCAAAGTTGTTGGAGTAATAAGCCCAAGCTGATCCGGGTCACCTAATATACACATTTTTTAATTCATACAAAGATTTATTTCATAAATCCTGTTAATTTCATTTGTTACATCTATCCAATATCTGACCAACTTGGGACACCTCCATATTAAATGTATCCATTTTGAATCAGGGGAATCACATTTAGGGCAATTTAGGCAATCAGAATAACCTATTCCGTGTAAAAAATATTTAGAGTAGTAAAGGCGATGTGAAATCAAATATTAAGACATTTTCTGTGCCCCATTTAGAATAACCTTATGTGAAATTTTATAAATTCATGTCCATTCTTCATCTGAGACAATTCCCAAATCTTCTCTCCATTTAGAACGTGAGTTAATATGTTTCTCTTGTGATTTATTAACCATCAAATGATGATATAGCTTAGAAATAAAGCCCTTTTTTGGCTGAGCCACTAAGATTTCATAAGCCACAAATTTACTAATTATTTCTTTTTTCCCCTCTTATAATGTGCTTAAGTGCATGAGATCATGGTGTATATCTAAATTTAGTGTTCCATGTAATTACTTCGCCATCAAGAATTTTTCCCAACTCTCACATTTTACCTCCTCTGTATACATCTGAGATATTAAAGACACCTCTTTTCTGCTAGAATTTAGCTAGATCAACATTCCATAAATCTGGAATTAAAGATATGTCACCATAGGGGTGATAATTCCAAAAATAATTCAGACTGCTGTAAACCTTTTTGACTTCATGCCATACTTTGTCCATGAACAAATAGAAACAATATTTACTGTAAGTCAAACCCCAGAATTGACCCTCCTCTAATCTTTGAAAGATACTCCATGATTGAGTATCTATACACCTCTCTTTCGTATGGTCATTAACTGCCAAGTCATCCCAATCCATAATATATATTAATTGAGAGGCCAAGAAATACATTTTCATTTTTGGGATTCCCAATCCTCCCCTATATATTGGTAACTGAAATTGTTTAATTTTAACCCGTACACTTTTACCCTGCTAGATTAAATCTATTGCTTTAAAAAAAAAATCATATTTAGCCAGATCGGTGAGTTGGACAAGACATACAAAATTTGCGGAAGTAAAATCATTTTTATTAAGGCAATTCTGTCTGCCATGCCAAAGGGGAGTCTCTTCCAGATTTTTATTTTCTTTTTGATCCTACAAAACAGGGGATCAATATTTAAGGTTGGAAAATTAGAGACCTCCCTAGATATACATACACCCAAGTAAGAGAAACTCTCCCCCGGGGACAGAATACACAATACGACACAACTTTAGTACAATGTTATCGAAGATGATACTGTTAGGCTACATTCAGACAAGCGTGTTCGATTTGCGCGCGTAAAATATGCAGCATTTCTCCTACATTTCATGTGCGTTGCGTATTGACATCAGTGTTTTTTTGCATGTGGCATGTGGTTTTCACGTCCGTGCAAGCACTTCTTTTTTTATTTTTTTTATTTCTCTGCTTTTCTATGTAACTGATGCATGAAACACGTACAGCACACGGATGTCGATTTTCACACACCCATAGGCTTCATTGGGCGACTAGGCGCGCAAAAATGTACCAACTCACGCATGTCTGAATAGCCCCATTGAAATGAATGGGTCCGTGTGCTGAGTTATTTCAATGCACAGCACAAGGACAAGTATTACGCTCGTCTGAATGAGCTCTAATAATGAGTAATAGTGCTATTTAATACTACAGTTTGACCAAATATGTGTCATTAGTAAAAAATTACATCAAATATGGTGACTGGACTGGCTGGTGACTGTCTTATGCAGCTTTATGTATGCTACCCTATGTGTAGAAAAGATGGCTGGAGCATTGTACTGAACAAGTACTTCTTAAGTTTTTTGCCCCCCCTCCATTTCTTCAGAGATTGTAAGCTCTTGCGAGCAGGGCCCTCACTCCTTTTGCTTTAATTGTTTATTAGTTTTGTCACAATGTAATATCTGATATTGTCTGTAGATGTTCCCCCTGAATTGTAAAGTGCTGCTGGATATAACTATTTTTATTATTATTATTTTATTTTTTTTAATTATTATTATTATTATTATTATTATTATTATTGTCAATTATCATTATCCTCATTTTTACAATAGGAGCATGTCTGATTTCATGCAGTGCCTGAAGAGTTAAATTAGCAATAAACGCGGGACTGTAAATTTACATCCAATATAAATTGTTTGTACAGAAAAAAAATAGTCTATCTTCCTCTTTGAGGTTTTCCTTGTGAGATCAGACTAATAACATACAGGTTATAAATGGAAAAACAGGCATGCCTGAATATTCTCTTTTTTTGTTTTTGTACTATGTATAATACACAGATATATTTAACATTTTGCAAACATATTCCTGGTAAAAGAAACACAGAAGGTGCTAATTTGTTACACTGTAAATGATTATATACAGTATTTGTGACACAAATACAGGGGGTAACTGGCTGTCTCTCTTCCTCTTTGGATTATATATTAGAAAAATAAATTCTATTCCAGTAGTAACTGATGTAACTATCCACTGCCACTATGGGCTAAGACCTAAAGTTAGTAACTGTCTGTTAGTCATAGTTACCAAACCACAGAGGTAACCATTCAAAGTATGGTAGGAACCAGACGTAACTGTAAATTCTGTATTCCCTCTTTGCAGAAAGTTACAGATATAACTAACTAATCTCCTGTCCTCTCTTGACACCCATTTTCCCATTGAAAATAAAAAAAATCAAAATGAACTATTGAGGTGTGAATAGATTGCTGTAAATTTAGGCAACCGAGATTATGTTGTTTGTACATAAGAATTTTTATATTATCAGCATATGCTCTATATTGACAATAAATATATAGGCATAACCTGTGTAGCAGGCATAGCTGAGGGTGGCTCAATTCTAAAGAGGACATGTCACCTCTCCTGACATATGTATTTTAGTAAATATGTATATATTGTTAGCATTGCAAGAACAACTCTAATTTTATAACTTCAAAGCAAGCGTTTTAGCTGGGTTCTCCCTTGTACACTTTTTTGGGTGACAAGTAGATTGATATTTATACTGTCAGAATCCTCCACTCTTCTCCCTGTCATTGCTTATAAAACCAGCAAACATGAAAGAAGAGATTGGCTTTCAGATAAGAAATGTGACTAAAGGGGTTTTACACTGGGTGGTTATTTGGCAGATCGGTGTTTATAGAACGCTTGTTGCCGATAACTGCCCTGTGTAAACAGGGGAACGATCAGCAGATGAACGAGAAAAAGCTCAATTATCTGCTAGTCGTATCATTTTAAAATAGTAAAATATTAGCGTAGTCGGCAGCACGGTGTAAACAGGGAGATGCGCTGCCGACTTGATAATAATGTATGGGGACGAGCGATTGGAGTAACGACCGCTCATCCCCATCCATAGCTCAAGGACCAAACGAGCGCCGATCAACGATATTCGGCCTATCGGCCGGTGTAAAAGGGCCTTAAGGCTTCGTTCACATCTTCGTCAGGGTCCCGTTCTGACGTTTCGTCGGAGCTTCCAGTCAGAATGGAACCCTGACTGAAACAAATGTAAACCATAGGTTTCCGTTTGCATCAACATTGATTTCAATGGTTAACGTTTCAAGTGCAAATGGTTTCAGCTTGTCACCGTTGTGTAAGGGTTACGTTGTTTTGACGTAATGAATAGCGTAGTCGACTACAGTATTGACTCAAATCAATGATGATTTGATTGAAATGAATGGTGGTGCAAACAGAAACATATGGTTTTAGTTTCTTTCAGTCAGGGTCTCGTTCTGATCGGAAGCTTCGACAGAATGTCAGAACGGGACCCTTACGCAGATGTGAATGAAGCCTTAACAGTCATGAATACAAGAGAGGTCCAATATGGAAAGGTTGAGAAAATTGAGCGACACAGTTTTGTTGATGAGTGTGGTGGTGGTTGTAGTATTATCAGTCTCCCGCTTAATACTAACTATTAATGCCAATTATATACTTGGACCAAGAAGATATGTATATGCTGGGGAATTGTGAAAGTGAACTGTTTTTTTAACTATATTTTATGTTTCTTATATAAATAAATTAATAAATGGTGTTTATCATATACACACCTCAACATTAAAATTGCAACACCAAGAAGGAAAAGTTTTGGAATTGTGGAAACCACAGGAACGATAGACATGTTAATGATATGCAAATGATAAAAAATGGAAACAAAATATTCCAAACATCTTGATTTATTCAATATGGACTATGAGTGCCACGCTCAGAAATACACGCACTTACATGCCTTGGCATGCTTCCAATGAGGTTATTAATGGTTGTCTGAGGAATGTTATGCCACGCTAAATGCACTTGGGCACACAAATCATCAAGATTGACTGCTGGCAGCTCCCTTTGCAATTGCCGACCAATGATGTCCCAGATGTGCTTGATGGAAGACAAGCCCAGAGATGCATCAGGCCATGGTAGCACATTTAGGCCCCTCAGGCTGGTCACACTAACATGAGCAATATGCAGCCTGGCATTGTCCTGTTGAAAAACGTCTTCTAGGACGCTATGGAGAAATGACTGTACCACTGGTTCCATGATCAAATCAGTGTAACACTGAGCTGTTAGTGTGCCTGAAATGAAGACCAAAGGGGTCAGGCTACCGTACATTATGTTACCCCACACTGTAATCCTAGGAGTCGGATCGATGTGACGTTCCCTTGTGAAGGTCTCTTCATGGCATTGCCCAAATGGTTTTCAGACCAATCTCCGACTATCATCCATCCAAAACAAAAGCGGGACTCATCGATGCAGAGGATAGACCTCAATTCCAGCCTCCATTGCCGTCTTGCTGTGCACCATGATAGCCTTTGAGAGAGGTGGTGTATGGTCAATGGAACAACTGTAGCTGGACGTCTGACTCGTAGCCCAATGCAAACGTCTTATGATGGTCCATATCGACACTGGTTGATGCCTTAGGCTTGGGATGTGATGTCCAATTTCACTTGCAGTACAGAATGGATCACTATGCGCCATTCTTCAAATCAGACGATCCATCCGTGCAGAGGTTTGCCTCCGCAGCACCTTTTGCTGTCATTCCCATTCTTTGTTGTTCTCCCAACCTCTGGGACACGCATTGTTAAACAGTGCTGACATATTGTCCTAGGCGAGTAGTGATCTTCCAGATTGGTAACCCAAGGTCTCTCAGTTCAAGGATTTTCTCCCTCTCAGTTTTCCGACAAGTGGCGATAACTTGCACGTCGACGAACAGGAGGCATCACACAATTATCCCACACCACCTGATCCGATTTTTGAGGTTTCGTGTGGCTAAAAAACTTTGCTTTCTGTCTGGCCTTTATGCCTCTCCCACATGTCACAGATTGGAGCTAGGGGCTTGAAAATTGAATCATTTGTAGATCTTAGAAACACATGCTACTTCTTCGATTTGCATAACCTTACGACTTGCCCTTCTTGGTGTTGCAATTTTAATATTGAGGAGTATAAGTGCACAGTGTGTACCTATGTACCTAGACATAGTGGGGGAGATTTATTAAATAGAAACTAAACGTTCAACAAACTACGAGTCTATGTCCACTATTTGGACTATGTTTAACCGGTTAAGGACTAGGCTGTTTTACAGCTAAATGACCAGAGCAAATTTTACAATTTTGCTATGCGCTTCTTTAGATGACTATAACTCTGCAGGTGAATAAAGTTCATCTTTGAATTTTACACTCTTTTTAAAGGACAGATAGGGCTTTGTTTTAGTGGCATTTGTCACTATATATAATTTTTTTTTTTTCTCTAATGTGGGCAAAATTGGAAAAAAATTCAAGAATTTAGCAAATGCGTCAGTTTATGCTAGCATTTTTCACACACGGTATGGACCACGGACAAAATTAATCTCCTTTCACATTCTTCCACTTCTCCCGTGCATGGGGATACCAAATATGTGTGCCTTATTCGCTGTGCGGGCATGTGCCAGGGCTTGGCATAAAAGGAGGCTTTTTGGCCTTTTCGGTCCAGGAATTTTGCATTTGATTTTATAGCCGCATACTGTTTTCTGGGGGGCGTAATGCTGCAGAAACATTAAAATCACCCCATAAATTACTTCATTCACACAAGTAGACCCCACAAGGTTTCCTTCAAGGGGTTTATCATATTTTTAGCAAGTCCAGTTTTCTTCTGAAAGTTTCTTGAATAAATGGAACAAAATAAAATCAGCGCTTTTTTAGCAAATGCGTCAGTTTAGGCTAGTATTTTTCACACACGGTATAGACCACGGACAAAATTAATCTCCTTTCACATTCTTCCACTTCTCCCGTGCATGGGGATACCAAATATGTGTGCCTTATTCACTGTGCGGGCATGTGCCAGGGCTTGGCATAAAAGGAGGCTTTTTGGCCTTTTCGGTCCAGGAATTTTGCATTTGATTTTATAGCCGTATACTGTTTTCTGGGGGCCGTAATGCTGCTGAAACATTAGAAACACCCCATAAATGACTTCATTCACACAAGTAGACCCCACAAGGTTTCCTTCAAGGGGTTTATCATATTTTTAACAAGTCCAGTTTTCTTCTGAAAGTTTCTTGAATAAGATTGAACAAAAAAAAATTAGCGATTTTTTAGCAAATGCGTCAGTTTATGCTAGCATTTTTCACACACAGTATAGACCACGGCCAAAAATTAATCTCCTTTCACATTCTGCCACTTCTCCTGTGCATGGGGATACCAAATATGTGGGCCTTATTATCACATAGAGATGTAGGAGGGCGGACGATAGAAGAAGCTTATTTCACAAATCGCTTTTTTTCAAAGCTGGTTTTACAAAACTCAACAGAGTTTCTATAACACTTCCAAAATATCTGCTCTTGAAGCAGAAATCCCAAAATATTCATCTAGGGGTATAATGGGAATTTATTTTTTGGGGTTTTCTAAAATAAGAAATTGCAGGCTTATGCAAATGGAGCTCTCCAGCAGATGAACTTTAGAAAGCATCAAACATGACATCCACCCCCCACCCATTCTCTCCCTCACGCTTGGAGTAAAATCAGGGGAAAAATAAAAAAGTAATGTAGGGTAAATATATTTTCAACGAATTAACTAAAATCTAATAATTCAGAACAGTGTGGTATTTTTTAAAACATGTCTCAATGCACAGGCCTGGTTGCGAGGGACAGAAATATTGGGAATCTTTGCGGTGCCCGTCTTTTCTGCAGACGCGGCACTTTTTCTGGGGGTTGCTTCTGGTTGGTGTTGGGGGAATCCGACTGATGAAGTGTCTTTCAGTCAGTCGCGTGACATCCTCAGACTGGGTGCATTCTCGGGTGTCCTGAACATCAAAAATGAGGCCTTCAATAATTTTTTTGTAGAGCACAAATGAATTGTGGATTGCCACCTGTAACAAATAAATGGCCACTTTTTTGTACCAGGTTTTAGTTTTGCGTTTTACTAAATAGGGCTGTAAAACCTGGTCGCTTAAATCCACCCCCCCCCCATGTACTTGTTATATTCGGACACGCTCACTGGTTTGTGCTTGTCCGATGATGCCCCCCTTTCCCTCACTGCCACTGTTCCTGCGGTATGAATCGTGCTTAGCACATACACATCTTTGCGATCCCTGAACTTGACCGCCAGCAATTCCTCAGATGCATAAGCACAGGAGTCCCCCTTTACCATGCGCTTCCCCACTAATTGCTGTGGAAAACCAATTCGGTTTTTGCGCATGGTACCACATGCCCCAGTCCTTGCAGCATGCAAATGCCTAAACAGAGGCACACTGGAATAAAAATTATCGCAGTACAGGTGGTACCCCTTGTGAAGCAGAGGCTGCATTATCTCCCACACTATCTTACTGCTGGTGGAAAGATCAGGGGGGCATCCAGGAACATTTATTGTGCGGTCCCGCCCTTCATAAATCCTGAAGGCGGTGGTATATCCTGACCCGCTTTCACACAATTTGTAGAGCTTAACGCCATATCTTGCCCTTTTGGAAGGTAGATATTGGCGAAAGCTAAGTCTGCCATGAAAGTTGAGGAGGGATTCGTCCACACTTACATTCTGCTCAGGGGTGTAGAGTTGCAGAAATAAATTATTCAGGGAATTTATTAGCGGTCTTATTTTGAACAACCGATCCCGGTTTGCATCGGTACTTGGGGGCGCCTGTGCGTTGTCATTGAAGTGGAGGAACCTCATTATTGTCTTATAACGAGACCTGGGCATTACTGCAGAATATACTGGGGTGGCTTGGGCGGGTCTTGTTGACCAGTAAGACCTAATGGAGGGCTTTTTGACAATACCCATATTTAGGGTGAGCCCCAAACATTTTTTTAATTCCTGCAAATTGGTGGGCGTCCAATCTCCTGCATAGGTGGATGAAGGTTTCTGCCTTATATTTTGAGTGGCATATAAATTTGTTTCGTGGACAATCTGATTTAGGATGTCGTCCGTTATAAATAAATGGAAGTAATCCATTTGGACAAAATTTGTATTGTCCACGGTTATGCCAGGAGTGGCAGTAAATCCGTGGATTCTAGGCCCAAAAGATGGGGCAGGTGCCCATACAAGAGCCTGGACTGGAGGGACCAGGCTGTCCCGTGCTACAGCGCTACTTGGCCCTGCGCTTTCATGTTCTGCTGTTTCAACTGCATCAGGGACAACGTCCCCTGAAGATGAACCTGAAGTGACGCTGTCATCGTCACTACCTAAAACAGGTTCCATCTCGGACGCCATCTCTGATGCGGTCTCCGACTCAGACCAGAGCATGGCGTATGCCTCCTCGGCGCTAAACAACTTCCTCGCCATAACGTAACTAACACTAACACTAACTAAACAAATTATTATTTTTTTTTTTATAAAACACACAAACTAACTGGTATATATATCTACACTACCGCTAACAAAAAAATAAACCGCTATTGCTATATATATTATATATATGTGGATATATATATAATTATATACTCCCTACCTGCCTATTCTAATAGAATAAAAGAAAGAAAGGTAGATAGATAGATAGATAGAAAAAAACATAGATGGATAGATAGATTGTATAGATAGATAGATATCTATCTATACAGAGAATGTTTTATAGTGTAACTGTATTTTTTTTCACTTTAATCTTAAGGCAGCAATTCTCCCGAGTCTCTTCTTCTCCTCAAACTGAAACAATGTTTGAGGAGAAGAAAAGAGGCAGGAGATTTACTGCCAGAATAGTCAAAATAAAACAAATGTGGTCGCTGTGATAGGTTTTCACAGTGACCACATGTTCAGGGACCATCAGATTGGTCCCTGATACTCTGCCCAGTGCCCAGAGCTGTTGGTAACAGCGTGGGCACAGGGCTGTGCACACTGTTTTATATGCAGAAATGCATGTGATCGCTGTGATTGGTTGTCACAGCGATCACATGTTCAGGGGCCAATCTTTTGACATTCTGCCCAGTGCCATGGCTGTTAGCAACAGTCAGGGCATAGAGCTGTGTGCACGCGATCGCGCGTGCACAGTCTCTTTAGTGCCGCCGTAATTAGTCTATACGGCGGACTTCAGAGACCCTGACCGCTGGCCGTATAAATACGGCCAGCGGTCGGGAACCTGTTAATGTACAGTATATGCTGGTAAAGCTCCCAATGTATTTGTTAAATGTAGGCTGTGACAGTTCTGTGAGTTCTAACAGTGGCCTCCACCACCCATAGACATTACGCATACATTAAACGGATCCCATAATAGTCTATATTACCCATCCATCACAGGCATACTACACTAATCCATACCTAAAAAAAAAGTTATATCGATGTACACCAGCCCGACGGAAGTCAAAATGACACTCTTTTGGTCTCCGTTGGGCTAATGGACCCCTATGGACATGTTTAGCATGTAAATACACTCCTCAACATTGAAATTGCAACACCTAGAAGGATAAGCCATAAGGTTATGCAAATTGACTAAGTAGCAGGTGTCACTCTGATCTGCAAATGATCAAGTTTTCAAGCACCTAGCTCAATTCTGTGACATGTGGGAGGACATAAAAGCCAGATTGAAAGTTTTTTTAGCCAAATTAAACCTCAAAAATCAGATCAAGTGGTGTGGGATGATTGTGTCATGCCTCCTGTTCTTCGACGTGACAGTTATCGCCACTTAAGCTGAAAGGGACAGAATCCTTAAACTGAGAATCCTTGGTTTAACACTCTGGCAGATCTCTACGCGCCTAGGCGGAGATGTCAGCGCTGTTCAACGTTGCGTGTCCCGGAGGTTGGGAGAACAACAACGAACTGGAATGACAGCAAGAGGTGCATGGAGGCGAACCTCTGCACAATTGGATCATCTGATTAGAAGAATGGCGCGTAGTTATCCATTCTATACTGCAAGTGAAATTTAAGATCACATCCCATGCCTATGGCGGCATCCAGTTTCGACACAAACAATCAGAAGGCGTTTGTATGACATTGGGCTACGAGCCAGATGTCCAGCTACAGGTGTTCCATTGATCACACACTACCGCTCTCAAAGGCTATCATGGTGCACAACAAGACGGCAATGAAGACTGGAATAGAGTCCCGCTTTTGTCTCGGATGCAATGATAGCGGCAGATTGGCCTAGAGACCACAAGGGTAATGCCATAAAGAGAACTTCACAAGGGAACGTCACACTAGTTCTACTTCCGGTATTATGGTGTGGGGGGGCATAATGTACGGTAGCTGGACCTCTCTAGTCTTCATTTTAGGTACACCAACAGCTCGGCGTTATATTGATTTGGTTATTTCTCCAAAGTGTCCCAGAAGCAGTTTTTCAACAGGACAACGACAAGCCGCATGTTGCTCGTGCTACTCTGAGCAGCCTGCGGGGCCTAAACGCTCTACAATGGCCTGCAGCATCTCCGGACTTGCCTCCCATCGAACACATCTGGGACGTCATTGGTCGACAATTGCAAACGGAGTTGCCAGCAGCTAATCTTGATGATTTGCGTGCCCAGGTGCATTCAGCGTGGCATAACATTCCTCAGACAATCATTAATAACCTCATTGTTCGCATGCCAAGACGTGTAAGTGTGTGTATTTCTACTCAATATTGAATAAATCAAGATGTTTGAAATATTTTGTTTCCATTTTTTTATCATTTGCATATCATTAACGTGTCTTGTGCCCACGGTCTCTGACTGCAGGACACTTTCTTCATGCCGGTGTCTCCCTCCTCAGAGACGCAGGCACACGAGGCTGTAGCTCCCCTCGGTGTACTAGAGAGTGCGCAGGCGCTCACTCCCAGCCTTAAAGGGTCAGCGCACGCACCTGTGTTCCCCAGTTAATCCCTTTACACCCTGGACTATAAAAAGGTATCTGCCCTTCCTCTCTTTGCCTGAGCGTTGTTGTGTCTACCCATGTTCATTAGCAAATGGTCCCTTAGTTGTATCCTGGTCCCAGTGTTCCCGTATCCTGTTTCCTGTATCCAGTAATTGGGTTTGGTCCTGAGCAAAGTCTAGTGTTGTAGTCGAGTACATCCTCTGTGCCACTAGTCATCTGCCACGCCAAGCGTCATCTGTCACGCCAAGTGTCATCTGTGCCGAGGAGTCTGCTAGACCATAGTGTCTGCTACGCCACATGTCTGTCAGAACTTCTATACGGGTTCTCCAGTTCTAAAGACTTACATTAACTATGTGACTATGTTTTGGCCAGCTGTCACTACGCTATGGTGGAGCGGCCTAGTAGGTCCACATAACCCCAGAGCAGTGACAACATGTCTATCGTTCCTGTGATTTCCACAATTACAAAACTTTTCCTTCTTGGTGTTGCAATTTCAATATTCAGGAGTGTAGTTACATAGTGACTTAGGTTAAAAAAAAGACACAGGTCCATCAAGTTCAACATTTGTCAATCAAGTACACATCATTCATTGCTAGAACAGTTATAACCCTCAATGCCATTCGTCAGTATATAAAAATCTACACCTTTTATAAATGCTGACATAGTTTCTGCCATTGCTACCTCTTAGGGTAGGGCATTCCATAGTTTGACTACTCTAACTGTAAAGAATTCTTCCTATATTAATGTCTGAAATATCTTTCTGCCACATGCAGATTATGTGCTAGTCCTTTATATTGACCACACATAAACTTCTATATGGATAATCACTGGCTTTTGAACACTGTCCAGCTCTCTTATATCCTTTTTACAATTTGTAGCCCAAAACTTAATTGCATATTTAAGATGTGGCCTTACAAGGGATTTATAGAGGGGTAATATTACATTTAAGTCACATGCTTTTATCTTTCTTTTTATACATCCTTAAATCCTATTTGCTTTTGCAGCTGCTGCTTGACATTGAGTTCTGCTGCTTTTCTTATTTGTAACCAGAATACCCAGGTCCTTATCTTGTTCTGCTATCCCCAGTTTTACTCCATTTAATGTATATGCAATAGCACTATTATTGCAGCCTAGATGCATTGCTTTACATTTATCAACATTAAAATGAATCATTAATGTTTTTGGCCATTCTGCCAGCTTATATTTAATGTTGTTAGCGATTTTTTTTTATTCTGTGGACAACTTTGCTAACTTGATTTAATTTTTAAATTTCTTATTGAGATCTTTGTAAGCCTTGAATGCCTGTTTTGATCCCTCAGCCTTCAATGTTTTTAATGCTTTTTGTTTTTGTCTTATTATATTCAATATTACCCTATTCGGCCATTGCTAGACATTTTCTTACCAGACGGTATAAACTTACTATACAATTCATGTAATATATCTTTAAGAAATCCCCATTTAGCTTCAGTATTCCTATTTACCATTACATGATCCCAGGCTACAAAACTAATTACTTTCCTTAGTCGATTGATTTTTGCTTTCCAAAAGTTCCAGATTTTGGTAGTTACCTATGTACTTTTTTATTTCATATCTAATTTCAAATCTTATGGAAACAAAGAGTAGACTCTAAGAAAGACATATTTAAAGATTTATGAGACTGACATTTTCCAAGGTTACTTCTGTGAAGCCCCGAAGGGCTATTTATTCTCTCCACAGAGGATATAATCTTTTTGGATGCTCAACTATCAAGTCCATATCCAGTAACAAGTAGGCAGGCTCCCTATAATGGTCTATAAGAGACCTATTCCTAGATTTTAAAAACATTGCTCTAGAAATGGGATGGCTATTGGGATTCTGAAGAATTAGAACTTGTGACCCTGTTTGTTCCCTGGCTATGATTTATGCCAGCATCTGCTAAGCCTATATCTGTCTTGATTTTTCTGTTGTGTTTTCTTCCATAGCTTCCCTCTATGTTTACTCACTCCTGCTCTTTAACCAGATTATTCAAACCACATTTCTGACCCTGTTTTTTTGTATCCGCAGATTTAAAGTAAAATTATGCTCTTGAATGATATTGTACAATATTCTAGAGTTAAAGGCTACTTAAAAAGGTAAGCATCCTGGTAAATCATTTGCCTTACTTATCTTACACCACTTTTTGATTACATAATGTTTTTTTCTTTATTTTTTTACGTAATTTAATGTAAAATACATACAGATATAATTATTCAAAGACACGTTTACATTGTGCATATGAATAGTAGGAGACATATTGTATGAAAGTACAATCAGTGTGGTAAACTGTCTTTAAAATCACATCTAGAACACCTATAGTAAAGTAGAGCAAGCCAAATATTTCACTGAGGTAGACGGAACTAAAGAAAAAAAATTAAGCAGTTTGGTTTTAATTATTAAATTCAAGTTGTCTGAATGGCTGGGTAATATTTTACTGACACCCATGTATGTGTCCCAAGGTTTTCTGAAAATGGTATAGTAACTTAGGTGTTAAATCCAGAATTAGAAGATCTTTAACGCTCCTGATGTCCCCTTTAGATCTTCTGTAAGGTACCAATGTGTCAGGGAAAAAGGTCCAATAGCATGTGCAATATCTGAGGTAGAGAAGTTGTGCATAAGAAACAATTTCCACTTGGCAAATATTTTTTGGGCCTGAGTTTTTTTTTTTCATAGCCTCTGAACTCTCAAGGTAAAACAACATTTTGAGTTGTTTACTAAGACCAGTACATCTAATATACTCGTGCCGATAAAACCAAAAATCAATGATGAAGTACTTTATGTGCCATGCAAACATGAAATTCCTAAAAAAGGAGTTACCACTTATGTGACATAAATCAATTATTCAGGTCATTAAACTTGCATTTCAGTGTGAGCCTTGTCCCTGACTTTTTTGGGAAGATATTCCATCTGTGGTGCATCCAAGGCTACTGAACACCAGCTTGGTGGGGTGCACATAGGAGAGACCCCGGCTACTGAACACCAGCTTGGAGCGGTGCACATAGGAGAAAGAGCTGCAAACTCTCAGATGGGTTACTAAACTCCGTCCTTGCGGAGCTGATCACAAGGAGGAAACAGTGCTTCATTATGCGCTTGGCGAAGCTGAACACTAGGAGAGAGAGCAGTTCTGGATTGTGTGCTTGCCAAGATTTCAGCAGCGACAAACATAATGAAGCACTGCTGAACGGGTGCCATTAAGATCTCTCCCTGTACTCCCGTGTGTTGGCGATCATCCAGGAATGCTATTTTGTCTTCTGTAGAATTAAATATAAGAACTTTCCCATCTTGTTGGGTCATCCGCAGTATAGCAGGATACTGTAGTTGGAACTTTTCTTTTGTACAAAGCGCTAAATGTTTGTGTCTTGCAGGTGACCTCCACAGAATAGTTCGCAAACAGGACCATTTTGGAGTCTCTAATTTACAATGGGGAATTATGGGATCTAAAAGTGCGTGGCCAATTTTTTATAGCTTAGTGGTAGCTCAGTATAATCAGTCATATGTGGCAAGTTTTCTGTGTGTTCTGGACTGGGAGTTTTGTTCTAGTGAGGAGATGCTTGGCACGTTCTAGGACCACGCACGCTATGCTGGGCCGACCGAGCCGAGTAGAGGTATGACTACCACTGTAAACGAGGTAGCAATCCATACAGCAAAGCCCATTGATGTCCCTGGTCTCCAGGCAGCTGGCTGGATCCAATTTACGTGTGGGTGTATGGCTGTAAGTATGTAGAGGGTCTGGAATGACAGTGCTCACTTTCCTCTGACTACATCCCAACGCCGATACTGGAAGTCTAAATAATGTTTTATTGGCTATTCAGAGTGAAAAGTAAATTCAGAATTATGCCGGACTTTAGTTTTTAAATCCTTGACGCACCATGAGTGACTGGCACAAAAGGTGGAAGAAGAAGTGGAATTCCAGGGACTGCACTTGTTAAGTCTGGGGGAAAATGTAAGGTCTAGAACAGCCCCATCCCACGGGGAGTGCTACTTTTGCGTTAAATTTATAGTTTAACTGTTTGTTTGTTCTGGGCTCAGATGGAGAAGCACTGTAGAGAATGCTGATAATATGTTGTCCTTATTTCAGTGTAAAATATTCTTTATTCATGGTAAATGCTGTGACATTGCTTTGTTTCTATGGCTACTCTGCCACCTGGTGTCCAGGCTGCATTTTTACATGATGAGGTACTGTGTTATTATGTGCAAAGGACCTGTGGTCACATGTTCTGGGCTATTCAGGTCCTCAAGTCACTGAAATGTACTGCTTATGGTAGGAGGGAGAAGCTAGTGTGGGTTTGTCTGCCATGAAGCACACATGTCAGGCACGGAGAGTTGCTACTGCTGGTTAGGGACAGTTAATGTAGCAAGTGTCACGTGGCTGGACTTAGTAAAAAATTGTTGAGGTGGAGGAAGCAATGGAAAAGAGCAGAGAAGGAGAGTCTTCTCATTTATCAGCCCTGTGCCCAGCCACTGTTTTCCCCGGGGGTGAAAAAGTATTCCTGCAGCCACAGTCTGTAAGAGCTGTGACGCAGTTGACATTTGCTGAGAGAATAGGTAAAGTGGAGTCTCCCTGCAGAAGACTGAGGATTTGCTGAGAGAAAAGGCAGAGTGGAGTTTCCCTGCTGCTGCGCTGAACATATTTATAGAGAAACATGCACTGAGTGGTCAGCTGTAATGATAGTGAGTCGTGACTGTGACTAAGGGTCCTATTTCACGGCCTGATCGGTGCTCGTTTGCTCCTTTCACACGGAGAAATGATTGCTTATGTATAGGGTCGAGCGATCGTTACTCCAATTGCTCTTCCCCATACATTTTCATCATGCCAGCAGCGCATTTCCGTGATTACACAGGGAGATGTGCTGCCAACAACGATAATTTTTAATTCTGCATAATAGAGCAGATCAGCCAATGAACGAGCGTTTGATCGTTCATCGGCTGATCGTTGCCCTGATTACACAGGGCAATGAACAAGCAAACGCCCATATGAACGCTTGTTTGCCCGACCATTGGCAATCTTGAGACCTGTGAGTACTGACGCTGCAGAAGTGGGAAGTATATTATCGCGAGTGTAAAGCACGCTGAGAAACCACTGTACGGATACTGTGAGGGCACAGAAAGGGGCAGCCAACTTTGTAATAGACTGACTATGTACAATACCGCCTTGTGAGTATGATTGTGCTGGATGTGCCTCCCAGTTGTACCTCCTTGTGAGAAATACAGACCATTTTTTTTTTTTTTGCACCGATTTGCCTTGGTCTAAAACATTTCCTGTCAGGGAGCCCACACCCGCTGCCTTACCACTCCTGTCTCAGACATCTTAGATTTTGGTGCTCTACCTCCACCCCTCCTCTCCATGATGAAGTTCCCAAACGGTTCCACAGTGCCTTCAGAAAGTATTAAGATATCTTAACTTTTTCCATATTTTTTCTTACTGCTCATTGTCATTCTATAATGGATAATTATTTTTTTTTTCATTGATTTGCACACAATACTGCATCATAAAGTGAAATTAATTTTGTATAAATCTATGCAAAAATAAAAAAAATGAGACAAAAATGAATGTATTACATTGACATAGTATTCTGGCCCTTTACTCATAACTTTTGCAGCATTTATAGTCTCAAGTCTCCTTGTGTATCATTCTACAAGCTTTCACACACCTTGATTTGGGGATTTTCTCCTATTCTTTTCTGCAGAGCCCCTCAATTTCTATCAGATTGGATGAGGAAAGTTGATATGCAACTATATTCTGGTCTTTCCAGGGATGTTTAACTTAGTTCAAGTCTGGGGTCTGTTTGGGCCACCTAAAGAAATTCAATGACTTGTCTTAAAGTCACTCCGGCGTTGTTTTGCTGTGGTTTTAGGGTCGTTGTTCTATTGGAAGGTAAACCTTTGCCCCCAATCTGAGGTCAACCATCTCAGCAGCACTCCATTCATGGCTGTATAAAAGCACACAGCCATAGGGTAACTGATGGTGCGTAGGCTGACATTATTGTTAAACTCATTTCATAGACTGAAGAGAGTAACTAATCATTATTTATTTATAAGAAACCTGTGATTATTGTTTTTTTGTCTAACTCATTTTGAGGCTATGTTCACACGGAGTATTTTGCAGGAGGAATATCTGCCTCAAAATTCTCTCCCTGCACGCCGATTTTCACTGAGTTTTTCGCTGCGTTTTTTGCCCGCGGCCATTGAGCACTGCGGGCATAAAACACCGCGAAATACGCTTTCTCTGCCTCCCATTGAAGTCAATGGGAGGTCAGAGGCGGAAACGACCGAAGATGGGGCATGTCGCTTCTTTTTCCCGCGAGGCGGTTTTACTGCTCGCGGTAAATAGACGCCGACGCCTGCCATTGAAATCAATGGGAGGCATTTTCGGGCCATTTTTGCTGAGTTTTGCGACACGGTTTCCACGTCAAAAAACTCGGCAAAATACTCCGTGTGAACCCAGCCTAAGAATCCTAAAAAAAAAATATTTCACAAAGATTCATGCTATAGGAATTAGTATACTTACCCAAAAAAATCTTTGAATGCCATTAGGTCATTTACATTTGATATTGATAATAGTCTATTAATCACCATTTAATAAACATTAAAAAAAATCAAAGAAAAAAAAATACTGGATACTTTTTACTGATCAGATAGAGTTAAACTTCCTATTTAAACTCTCGTCATAGGTAAATTATTGTTCTGCACCTCCATTTACGCCTTACATGTATTTTAAGCAACAGTGTTTTTTTTTGTAATGTTAGGTAAGATTGCCTAAATAAAAGTCACAATAACATGCTAGTGATCTGTTTCCACCCAGTAAGGTTACCCTTCCCACATCCCTTCAGTTACAGAAGTTTGTATTTCCCTTATTTAAAGAACATTTACGTAGAGGTCATAGTAACCACAGGTCTATCTTTAGATGGTGCACTAGACGGAAGAAAGCTATCAGACAAGCAAACTGCTTCCAAACTTTGCAGCCAAGGTTGCTTTGCGGTTGCAAGTATTGAAAATTCTAGCTGTCCAGACCCAACTTAGCTTGAAGCTGCCTCCTCGAAAACAGAAAGACAAGAAATAGGTAAATGATAGCTCATCCTCTCAAAATATTCACAAAAAAAAAAGGAGAAATGCCAATACCCCATCTGCATTGAAGCAATTTGAAAATGTATTGTTAGTTTAAGGGAGAAAGAAAAGTACAGGTATTTGTTAAGTAGCTGTTGGGTACCAGTTAAGAAATACCCTTGCTTGCCTTTTATTGCCAAGTTTAGTCAATTCCTCTGCTGTTTTTAGCGTGGTATAATTGCCTGAAAATCGTATTCCTTTTTATATCAGATATAATTATTTGTGCATATCCTCCATGATTTATGATATACCATTTATTTATAGTACAGTGGAAGAGGATACATTTATTTTGTCTCCCAATATAAACAAAATCATTTTTGTAGTTTGTAAATTGAAATTATAAAATATAGCAGTATGTGCTTTTGGACTTGGTTTTAAATATAACAAGAACAAGTGAGTCAGAAAACTCAATATTGTTGTCATTGTTTAATAATTAGATTATGTGGAGGTTTTCACAAAAATACCTAATATTTGGTTTCTCTCTGTAACAAATGTAGAAAATGTCAATGTAATATAATAACAATTAGAGCTCATACACACTACTATATTCCTACCTGGTGACTATAAATAAGCTGCTATTGACACATGAAAAGTTTCAATGCATTATAGTGTTTTGTTATCGAGTATTAGTTTACTAACATTGTTGTTGTAAAGGATCTGCCAGGCACAGCTTCTGTGTCGACGCCCGTGGGTAATCAGTCTGCACCTGCTCCTATGTCTGTGAGACTGACTCTTCCACCACTCAGGATGGCAGGCTTAGGAGTGGGAGAGCCTATCACAGCCTGGCCAGACGGAGCTAGCTCCCGCCCTCTGTCTAATTATACCTGCCTTTCCTGTTCCTCCTTTGCCTGTGATTCTTCTATGCTTGTTTCCTGGCTTGCTGCTACTGCTTGAACTACTGATCCTCTGCTTGTTATTGACCTTGGCTTACTGACCACTCTTCTGCTCAGCGTTTTGTACCTCGTGCACTTCTGGTTTGACTCGGCTCGTTCACTACTCTCGTTGCTCGCGGTGTCTCCGTGGGCAGCTGCCCCATTTTCCCTAGCTTCTGTGTACCCTTGTCTGTTTGTCTGTCGTGCACTTACTGAGCGTAGGGACCGTCGCCCAGTTGTACCCCGTCGCCTAGGACAGGTCGTTGCAAGTAGGCAAGGACTGAGTGGCGTGTAGATTAGGGCTCACCTGTCTGTCTCCCTACCCCGTCATTACAGTTGTTCTACACAAAACAGCAAGTGCAATAGGTAAGTGTTCACATGTTAATAAACGTGTTGTTCTTGTGTTTCCGAACCCAGCTGTAATGTAAATTCTTTAAAAGTATCACTTGAAGTAAGATAGAGCCAGATAAGATCTGTCAAAAGCCTGACCATAGGAACAGTACTTGCCTGCCCATAGCAACAGTATTTTTTTTCTGCACTGTCTAAAGAGCTAAAAAGATGGTAGTTTTTTTCTGAGTAAATATTAAACGTTAAAGGAAAACTCTAGTCAAACCATTGTTTTCTATGTGAATTCTTACCTGTAATCATGATGTCACTTCTGTCTATTGTAGATTTCCGAATGATAAAATATGAAGCAAAAGAGAGGCAATTGAATAGCAGAAATCCAGGAATACACTGATTTACAAATACAAATCTACTTATCACCATGTATTCTACTGTTGTCACTAAATATACTCCAGGTTACTTTAATTTTTCAGTTTCTCTGCCACTCCTGTAGTAGCTAGAGTTGCTCAATGCCAGCGACATGCATGCTGCTACACAGGGCACAGTCTACATCCTCTCGTGTGCCCTAGACCTGCATTGTATATATTATCACTGAAAGCAATACATGCATTCCTCAAACAAACAAATAATCACTAAGATGTTCACCTATCCTTCTACGGAATTCCCTGAAGGTCTTTACTATATAATCTGTAGGACAGGTACATTGATAGAGATAAACAGCTCTCCTACTCCGACAAATGAAAAAATAAGTTAAAGATCTATCCAGTAACCAAACTGTTTACCATTTTTGTGCGTCACGTTTAGGGACAGGCTACACAACCATTACATCTAAAATTTCCCACAATGTAGGAACTGTGCCAGTTGCTGATAAACAGTTGTTTCGTTTACTCTCTGGTTGGGTTTGAATCTAATACTTAATGCAGGAGTGATCCTGTAGTGAGACAAGGCACATTTTACGATATTGAGCATGATCAAATATCCCGAGGTTTCCCCCCTGTCCAAGGGTTTAATTAGGATTGAATCATCTCTCTCAAGACAGCTCAAGGCTTGTGTTTTCTCAGATGAGAGGTTAGATCTAAAACTGCTTCTCTCACATAATCCTTCAATCTTGTTAGTCACTAGCTTTAGAAAAATGTCCACACTTGTGATATCAGAAATTGGGGGCATCTTTGTAAAGGGACCTCGACCAGGATCTTTGGTCCCTGTTTGAAGTAAGTCCCACATGGTCCTGAAGTCTGCATGATCTTCTTTTATTATTCCCAGATCTTGACATTCTTTGCGGTTCCTAATTTTATGAAATTTGTGCCACTTTTAATTGAACGCAAGCAAATTCAGATCTTTAAACCAAGAGAAGCCGTTACATTTTTGTTACAGGTACAAATGACAATCCTTTCTGTAGTACCGTAGTTTCAATAGGGGAGAGAATCCTGGATGATAAATTATTAACCTGTAATTGGTCAATAGTTATTGAACATTCTGTTGTTCTTGTTGACATGTTTTTCCTCTTAGTTGGTATGGTGGTTGATTGTTCCCTAAAAAAAGAAGTGCTTGGTAAAGGTTTATTTGCGGAATCATTTGAGCAGATGCATTTGGAGGGGCAAATATTTGAGATGACCATGTGGAATGCCAAGCCTCCATTTACAACTTCTACAAACCAGCATGTTTTGTAAAATGGATTATCTTCATCCACCAATGGTCATCTTTACTCCCAGGAATCGAGAGTTGTAATTTGGCAGAAATGTGCCGATACAAGCAGAAATGCATTATATATGTATCTATACCTTTGTAGGTCTCCAATTACACACAAATTGTCCAGTATTGTCCCCTAAAGAACAAACTAGGTTGGGGAAACGTGTTTGGACTATTATAAAGTGTCACTGTTGTGGTCATTTTATGCAATATTTCATGCTGGGAAATGACACAAATTGTGTGTGATATAATTTTTGTATCCCTGGAGTTTGTCCATAGGTGGCGTATAGTACTACGCCATCTAGATATAATTTTCTGGATACTCCAGGTGGTAATTGTGGATTGCTTTTTTTATTCAACCCTGGTTGAGTCAAGGGTATGTGTATCAAAATAATTACCTAGAGTATTTTATTCTGAATAATGAATAAAGGTTATGTTTTATGAAGAGTTCCCACTCTGTGATACCTATAGACCTGCATAGTGCTCACAATTTGGAATTACCTATATAACTATGTATATCTTCTGTTAGTTGTCATTCACTTCCCTATGTCATACCTGGGCAAGGTATCATGAAATACATAGTTACTATAGCTATTGCCTGCAGACAGTGATTTCTGCAGTCAAGATGGCATGCAGAAGTTGGAGTATTCTCCTCCATATTGCAAGTTAGAAATAGCATAGAAAGTAGAACACTATAATACTGCAGCTTTAATGTTTTCAGGGTTTTCTTTCTGGTGTTCCTGTTAAATCGAAGATCCTGCTTCCCTTTAGATATACAAGCAATTGCTGATAGAATCTAGAATCCAATCTCTATATGAATCTTCATATTTGTGCAACAATTATAGCAAAAAGAATAATGTCCAAATTAAAACTTGCTAATAAAATGTATAGAGCCTTACTGTAAGAAAAAATAAAATCATTCTAATCGTTCTCGATCATATTCTCTTAAGTGACTTGGCAATGCCTGATCCTTGTATTTACTCCAACATTCTATGTCTGTATATTCTTTGTATGTCTTCCTCATCATACAAACAACAGAAGATGCCTGAGCATCACAGTTACGCAAGTGTTCTCTTCCAAGGGAAAAAAAGTTTATTGTTTTACTTTATAACACATACAAAAAGAACTGACTGAATCTGTATTTTAAATCAAAACATCAACTTGACCAATGTGAACATTTTCTTTAATAGACTTTAGATAGGATGTCGGGTAAATGACTACATAGGTAAGCACAGGGGTGTCATACTGATTCTGCTTATATGGAAATGTTTTAATTCTCTTTTTTTTATGGCTCGTGGGTTATTTTATTTTGTGATCATTTTCTTGTTTCTTATTTTTCTCTATTATGCAAGAGTGAAATGTGCTCTGAATTATAAATGAAACTCAAATACTCTTGGGATAGTAATGCTGCCTGTTTTCTTTTTCTTCCTTTCTCTAAAATTTTCAGCCAAAGTGCCTCCGGGATGCTTTATAATCTTTGGGGTCCAGAAAAGGTACACTAGTAGTGATTGGTTGTTTTCTGTAAGAAGCACTAAATGAAGGGAAGCTTTCCTCCACCCCAAATGACACCACACTCCCGCCAATACACAGCTGTCCAAGCCTAGGCTGCTGGCCGTCCCCTCCCCATATGCTAGTTTAATTTTTTGGCCCAGTCAAGTCCTCAGTGCATAGATCATGAGGCCCCTTATTTCTAAGTTAACCTCATTTCATTCCCTTACTGCCAGATATGACATAAACTGTGATCAACAGAATCAATATTCAATGCATTGTTCAGGTTAATGTATTGACATTCAGGTATAGTTCTATAATACCTGAATGGTCATTAAAAATACATCTTTTACTATTCTGTTGTCTAAAAAAAAATAGTAAATGATTGAAAATTTAAGTGTGACCATTGTTTATTATCTTGTTCACTCATTAGAAGATCTCATGAACGGCAGAGCCATGTACATGGAAGCTTAAAGAAGACCTGTCACTAGGTCATATAAGTTGAACTGATTTACTGACCTGAATGGCGCTGTCTACCTGATTCCAGCGTGGTTGTATATTTTTTTGGGCCCCCTTATTCCTGAGCTATGGCCCACTATTGTGTTGGCTCCCTCTATGCTAATTTGCTGTAGTTAGCCAACAGGGCGTGAACTACCCTCAAGCTGCCTCGCGCTGATTGGTCGGCATCAGAGGCAGAGAAGCTAGCTACACTCTGTTGGCTAACTACTGCAAATTAGCATATAGGGAGCCAACACAACAGTGGGCCATATCTCTGGAACGGAGGGGGGGAGGGAGAAAAACAGCTCTGGAATCAGTGAGGCAGCGCCATTCAGGTCAGATAATCAGTACAACTTATGTGACTTAGTGACAGATCCCCTTTACGGGAGCAAGCGTAGTTCCTGTGGCTCCATAGTACTACTACAGAGCCAGAGTCCCTCTGTGTCTCACCATTTGGTCCTCCATATAGCACTGTTTTATGGACAGATCTTTGCTTCTTGGAAATGATTGCTACATAATGCAGAGTTAGGAACACCTAAACAAGAACAAGACCAATACTGGCACGAAGATAATGAGTATAAAAAAATGTATATTTTATTGGTAAATCGATACAAACACATTAAAAAGCATGAGTCACACAATCATAAAATCCATCTTTATTGAAGGTTACATTATATGCAGTTTTTATATACATCGGTAGATTGGAAGCACTGAGAAGGACGAAGGACGCGGAGGATACATAAATCGGAATATAATGGACTACATCATGTACCTATACACCAGTAGGCTGGAGTTTTGGGACGTTGTTGCCGTCGCATTGTATGCCTTTCACATATTTCCCTTCCCGGTTTTCCTGTCTCTTCCCTTCCCTTCCCTTCCCTTCTCTTTCCTTCCCTTCCTTTTCCTTCCTTCCTTCCCTCCTTTTCCCCTCCCTTCCTTTGTCTCTCCCCTCCCTTTCCCCTCTCTCCTCCTAATTTTCCAACCCCCCCCCATTTCTCTCACAGGTATTTTGAAAAAATTTTGTGCAGGTGTATTGTTTTTCCAACATTATTCCGTTTTCACTTTTTAATTTATTTTGGATTATTTTTTAACAAACCCTCCCCCTTCCCGTTTTTTCTTTGGTTCTCACTTGACCCCTTGAATTATGTTTTTGTGATAATTTCTATATACTGGTGTTCATGTACATATAATATATACACATCGTACATTCATATGTTTTTATACACAATTTATTGTCATTCATTATCACAGTATGAATGCGTTTTCTTTGGTGTAATTTCTGTGTTCATTTTCACTTTACATTGGTCCCCTCTTTGTATAGTTTTTTCCTGGACCGTCTTACATACATATTTTTTCACTTTTTTCCACTTCTTCCCCCATTCATACCATGCGTCTATATTGTCTGGCATAACTCCTTACTTTACATTCTCTAGTCCGATACATGCACATATTAAAGGGCCCCTTTTATAGCCATTTCTCCTCCTGATCTAGTCTGCCTATATGTGTCCATATACAGTATCCCCATTCTGCTGTGTGGTGTCTGATTCGCCTGACCACGTGGGAGGGACAGAGCGCTGTCAGAGGGGGGGAGTGGCGCACGCAGCTTTCATCCGCTGTCTTCCATCGGGGTTGGCTGTGGGCGGCGATATCAGACATCGCCGCTCCACATCCACCAAGATTGCGCGGAGCCAGAAGTGGGACGGCGGCCATCTTTGTACCCTCTGCCAGGCGCCGTTTGCATTCCCTCCGACGTGTTCATGTGATTTAACTCCACACACTTTCATGTATCACTATAAAAAGGGGGTGTCCCCGCCAGGATGATGCCACCCCCGGATGAAGGCATCCCCATTTCTGCAGGGGGGCACGAAGGCAGAAGTCATATCTGTCTGTGTCATACTGTCAAAGTGTCCTAGCAGTTATACATGGCAGTTTAGTGTCATACTGTCAAAGTGTCCTGGCAGTTATACATGGCACAGATCTAACATCCATCTCTCTTCTCTTCATACAGGTATATAATCCATTTCATTCCTGCATGAACTACATCCCTGCTGTACCTGCATTTCAAAAAGCTGAAACTTTTATTTTATGGTATATAATCCATTTCATTCCTGCATGAACTACATCCCTGCTGTACCTGCATTTCAAAAAGCTGAAACTTTTATTTTATGGTACTCTGCTTTCCTGTCTTCCTATATAGTCTAATGTTATCTCTAACTTTTGTCAAAGTATTTGATCGTCGTTAAGTTTTATGATCATCCAGACCAGCTAGTCTGTTTGTTTATCTCTGCACAGCTTTTCACCTCATGCATCTAGTTGATTTGATTAATAGCTGAACGAGCTTAATTAGGCCTAGATCTGAGCATCTACTCCCTATAAATTTAGTTGTAGCATATGGGGAAGGCACTTGTGCAGGGGGGCACAGAGGCAGAAGTCATCTCTGTCTAAGAGTCATACTGTCAAAGTGTCCTGGCAGTTATACATGGCACAGATCTAACATCCATCTCTCTTCTCTTCATACAGGTATATAATCCATTTCATTCCTGCATAAACTTCATCTCTGCTGTACCTGCATTTCAAAAAGCTGACATTTTTATTTTATGGTATATAATCCATTTCATTCCTGCATAAACTACATCCCTGCTGTACCTGCATTTCAAAAAACTGAAACTTTTATTTTATGGTACTCTGCTTTCCTGTCTTCCTATATAGTCTAATGTTATCTCTAACTTTTGTCAAAGTGTTTGATCGTCGTTAAAGGGAATGTGTTGCCAGAAAAACATGTTTTTTTTTTAAAAATTAAACATTTAGTGTGTGGGTGATTAAACATTGTTCAAATTTTTTTTATTTTTTTCACGAGTCAGGAAATATTATAAATTAATTCTAAATTTATAATACTACCCATTTTTGGTCACTAGATGGAGCTATTCCCAAAATTGCAGCAGTGCAACATAGGGTTAAAAGCCCTCGCTCTAGTGAGCTCTCAGCATCCCCCCCTCCTTTATCCTGGCTAGTGCCGGGATAAACGAGGGGTTTGAACGGTGTAACCTCCTACACTGTGTGTCGCCATTTTTTGAGCTAACACACAGTGTAGTAGGTTTACATACAGTAGTAAACACACACAAACACGAACATACATTGAAATCTCTTACCTGCTCCTGCCGCCGCGGCTCCCTCCGGCCCGTCCGCTCCGTTTGCTGCCGCTGGTCCAAGTGCACAAATCCGGAAGCCGCGACCGGAAGTAGTAATATTACTGTCCGGCCGCGACTTCCGGTCCACAGGAAAATGGCGCCGGACGGCGCCAATTTCGAATTGGACTGTGTGGGAGCGGCGCATGCGCAGTTCCCACACAGACGCCGTACACGGAAGTCAATGGGACGGGAGCCGTTCGCAGTCCCTATGGGACTGTGGCTGCCGTATTCCATGTCTGTATGTGTCGTTAATCGACACAGACAGAAATGGAAAAAAAATGGCAGCCCCCATAGGGAAGAAAAAGTGTAAAAATAAGAAAAAGTAAAACACAAACACACAAATGAATATAAACGTTTTTAATAAAGCACTAACATCTTTAACATATAAAAAAATAATTTGTGATGACACTGTTCCTTTAAGTTTTATGATCATCCAGACCAGCTAGTCTGTTTGTTTATCTCTGCGTAGCTTTTCACCTCATGTATCTAGTTGATTTGATTAATAGCTGAACGAGCTTAATTAGGCCTAGATCTGAGCATCTACTCCTCTATAAATTTAGTTGTAGCATATGGGGAAGGCACTTGTGCAAGGGGGCACGAAGGCAGAAGTCCTCTCTGTCTAAGTGTCATGCTGGCAAAGTGTCCTGGCAGTTATACATGGCAGTTAAGTGTCATACTGTCAAAGTGTCCTGGCAGTTATACATGGCAGTTAAAGAGGCTCTGTCACCAGATTATAAGTGCCCTATCTCCTACATAATCTGATCGGCGTTGTAATGTAGATAACAGCAGTGGTTTTTATTTTGAAAACGATCATTTTTGAGCAAGTTATGAGCAATTTTAGATTTAGTTTCTTAATGCCCAACTGGGCGTGTTTTTACTTTCGACCAAGTGGGTGTTGTAAAGAAGTGTATGAGGCCGACCAATCAGTGACCAATCAGTGTCCTACACTTCTTATTGTTCCAGCCAAGCTTCTTTCACTGCACAATCTCACTGTGCTGTGGATCATGCTGGGCTGGAACAATGAGAAGTGTATGTCACTGATTGGTCACTGATTGGTCGGCCTCATACACTTCTTTACAACACCCACTTGGTCAAAAGTAAAAACACGCCCAGTTGGGCATTAAGAAACTAAATCTAAAATTGCTCATAACTTGCTCAAAAATGATCGTTTTTCAAAATAAAAACCACTGCTGTTATCTACATTCCAGCGCCGATCAGATTATGTAGGAGATAGGGCATTTATAATCTGGTGACAGAGCCTCTTTAAGTGTCATACTGTCAAAGTGTCATGGCAGTTAAGTGTCATACTGTCAAAGTGCCCTGGCATATATACATGGCAGTTAAGTGTCATACTGTCAAAGTGTCCTGGCAGTTATACATGGCAGTTGGACAGGGAAAGTGACAGGTAAGCTTCAAAGCGAAACAAACCAGCACACACCCTAATTATTAGATTCCATATTCTATCTGATTACAAGCAAACATGTTCACTACCGCGCTCACCATTATAGCTGCTCTTTGTTTACAATCCTATCACCCATTTAGGCCTTGGCAAAAAACAGTCCACATCAGTCCCTCTCTCCTTGCTTCGCCCATGTACAGCTCCCATGCACTATTCACTTTCCTCAGTCACCTTAACCCATCTCATCCCACTGCCCAACATAAAAAACCCTCTCATAAATCACAGAACCATTTGCTGTCTCTCTCCACTCTCCTGCTACTAGCTGCAGGGTACATATCTCCCAACCCTGGTCCTCCATTTTGTTCTGCCAAGCTCAACCACTTACCTGCCACACATAGAAACCCTGCAAATCTTCTTACCATTCCTTGTACGTATTCTCCTGTCTCTTTTAAAGGAACAGTGTCATCACAAATTTTTTTTTAATATGTCAAAGATGTTAGTGCTTTATTAAAAACGTTTGGATTAATTTGTGTGTTTGTGTGTTACTTTTTCTTATTTTTACACTTTTTCTTCCCTATGGGGGCTGCCATTTTTTTTTCCATTTCTGTATGTGTCGATTAACGACACATACAGACATGGAATACGGCAGCCACAGTCCCATAGGGACTGCGAACGGGTCCCGTCCCATCCACTTCTGTGTACGCCATCTGTGTGGGAACGGCGCATGCGCCGCTCCCACACAGTCCAATTTGAAATGCACGCCGTCCGGCGCCATTTTCCTGTGGACCGGAAGTCGCGGCCGGACAGTTAGATTACTACTTCCGGTCGCGGCTTCCGGACTTGTGCCCTTGGACCAGCGGCAGCAGACGGAGCGGACGGGCCGGAGGGAGCCGCGGCGGCAGGAGCAGGTAAGAGATTTCTATGTATGTTCGTGTTTGTGTGTGTTTACTACTGTATGTAAACCTACTACACTGTGTGTTAGCTCAAAAAATGGCGACACACAGTGTAGGAGGTTAGACCGTTCAATCCCCTCGTTTATCCCGGCACTAGCCAGGATAAAGGAGAGGGGGATTCTCAGAGCTCACTAGAGCGAGTGCTTTTTTCCAAATTTTGCAGCAAAAAGCAATGTGGTTGCTTTACCACATGCAATGCTGCAATTTTGGGAATAGCTCCATCTAGTGACCAGCACTGGGAAATATTATAAATTAGAATCTAATTTATAATATTTCCTGACTCGTGAAAAAAATAAAAAAAATTTGAACAATGTTTAATCACCTACACACTAAATGTTTAACTAAAAAAAAAATACATGTTTTGCTGGCAACACATTCCCTTTAACTGTGCTCTCTGGAATTCTTGGTCCGTGTGCAACAAACTCACCTTTATTCATGACTTATTCCTTTCAAACTCTCTCAACCTCCTGGCTCTTACAGAAACATGGCTACACCTGTCTGACACGGCTTCCCCTGTTGCTCTATCTTATGGTGGTCTCCAGTTCTCTCATGCCCCCAGACCTGAGAACAGGCAGGGTGGAGGAGTAGGTATACTTCTTTCCCCACACTGCACTTTCCAGGTCATTCCCCCGGTCCCCTCACTCACATTTTCCTCTTTTGAAGTCCACACCGTCAGACTCTTACACCCTTTTCCCCTCCGAGTGGCAGTTGTCTACCGCCCCCCAGGCTCACCCCGCCAATTCCTGGATAATTTTGCTGCCTAGCTTCCAGAATTTCTATCCTCTGAAACACCCACTCTCATCATGGGTGACTTCAACATCCCCATTGATAACCCAATCTCCCCATCTGCCTCACAGTTTCTATCTTTAACCTCGTCCCTAGGTCTCTCACAACTTACTAACTCTCCTACACATGAAGACGGCCATTCACTTGACCTGGTCTTCTTCCGTCTCTGCTCAGTTTCTGACTTTATTAACTCTCCTCTCCCGCTCTCTGACCACAACCTTCTCTCCTTTACTATTAAATATTCTCTGCCTTCTCAGGTCATCCCTACTTATCAGACATACAGAAATCTACATGCCATTAACACTCAGAAACTCACAGACAGTCTACAGTCCTCATTGTCCCCTATCTCTTCCCTCTCCTGTCCCTATCTGGCTGCTAAACTTCACAATAACACTCTCAAGAATACATTGGATGAAGCAGCCCGCCTCTACACTCCGAACTACTCGACAAAGACGATGACAACCCTGGCACACGCCTCAATCCCGCTTTCTTCAGTGGTGCTTGAGATGTGCCGAACGACTGTGGAGAAAATCGCATTTGGATGCAGATTTCCTCCATTACAAATTTATGCTGAGAACTTACAACTCTGCCCTTCACCGAGCCAAACAAGTCTATTTCACCTCTCTCATCTCCCAACTATCTAATAATCCAAAATGCCTCTTTGATAATTTTCACTCCCTCCTTAGTCCTAAAGTGCAGACGCCAATCACAGATCTCAGTGCTGAAGACCTGGCCACTTATTTTAAAGTTAAAATTGACAATGTCCGCCATGATATTATCTCCCAGTCCCCTAGTAACATCGATCCCCTTCCCTCCCGCACTCCCTCTTCTTCACTCTCAGTATTTGACCCAATAACAGAAGAAGAAGTCTCTAGGCTCCTCTCTTCTTCTCGTCCTACTACCTGTCCAAGTGATCCTATCCCCTCACACCTCCTCCAGTCCCTCTCCCCAGCTGTCACTGGTCACCTAACTAAAATATTTAACCTCTTTCTTTCCTCTGGTATATTTCCCTCCCCTTTTAAACATGCCATTATAAACCCATTACTGAAAAAAACAACTCTTGACCCATCCAGCACTGCTAACTACTGACCAGTCTCTAATCTGCCCTTCATCTCAAAACTCCTGGAACGCTTGGTCTACTCTCGCCTTATCCGCTATCTTTCCGCTAACTCCATTCTAGACCCCTTACAATCTGGTTTCCGCACTCTACACTCCACAGAAACTGCCCTTACTAAAGTCTCAAATTATATCTTGGCGGCTAAATCTAACGGCAAATACTCTCTACTGATTCTTCTGGATCTCTCTGCTGCCTTTGACACTGTAGACCACAAACTCCTACTTAAGATGCTCCACTCTATTGGCCTCAAGGACGCTGCTCTCTCTTGGTTTTCCTCCTATCTCTCTGACCGCTTGTTCAGTGTGTCATTTGCTGGTTCCACTTCTTCTCCTCTTCCCCTTGCTGTTGGGGTTCCTCAGGGATCAGTCCTAGGTCCGCTCCTCTTTTCTCTCTTCACAGCTCCTATTGGACAAACCATCAGCAGATTTGGCTTCCAGTACTATCTCTACGCTGATGACACCCAATTATATGCCTCTTCCCGTGACATCACGCCTGCTCTAATACAAAACACCAGTGATTGTCTGTCCACTGTCTCTAACATCATGTCCTCTCTCTATCTAAAACTGAATCTTTCTAAAACTGAGCTCCTTGTGTTCCCACCATCTACTAACCTCAGTAAACCTGATGTCTCCATCTCTGTGTGTGGCACTATCATAACTCCTAAGCAGCACGCCTGCTGTCTCTGGGTTATTTTGGACTCTTTCGTTTACTCGTCACATTCAATCATTTTCACCTAAAAAATATCTCCAGAATCCGCTCTTTTCTTACGGAGGAAACCGCCAAAACTCTCATTGTTGCTCTGATTCACTCTCGTCTCGACTACTGTAACTCATTACTAATCGGTCTTCCCCTCACCAAACTCTCCCCTCTCCAATCTATCCTCAATGCAGCAGCCAGGCTCATATTTATGACCAACCGCTACACCAACGCCTCTAATCTGTGCCAGTCACTGCACTGGTTGCCCATCCCCTTCAGAGTAAAGTTCAAATGTATTACTCTCACCCACAAAGCTCTCCACAGTGCTGCACCTCCTTACATCTCCTCCCTCATCTATATCCACCACCCTACTCGGGCTCTACGTTCTGCCAACGACCTTAGATTAAAGTCCTCCATAATCTGAACTTCCCACTCCCGTCTCCAAGATTTTTCTCGTGCTGCACCAGTCCTCTGGAATGTGCTACCCCAGACAATCAGATTAATTCCCAATATCCTCAGTTTTAAACGTGCCCTGAAAACACATCTATTTAGACAGGCCTATAACATTCCCTAATCTGCCTCCTTTCCATGGCCCCCTTCAGAATAAGATTCTCACACACTCCTTCTCTTCATGTCTGTCATACACGGATACTGGCAGGTGACCGGCACATGCCGCTTTATGTACCACCCCATGTGTATAAAAATAGCTGGACTATTGTACAGAACAAACACTGTTACACTTTGTGTCTCCTTTATTTCCTCATAGATTTAAGATCTTGCAAGCAGGGTCCTCACTCCTCAGGTTTGAATTGTAAATTAACTTTGTCACTATGTAATGTCTGATATTGTTTGTTTCATGTTCCCTCTAAATTGTAAAGTGCTGCGTAATATGTTGGCATAATATAAATAAAGATTATTATTATTAAGGCATCCGCCGAAACGCGCGTCGGGTCTTTGGCGTCTTCCTCCAGCAGGACCATGAACCCTGGTATGTACGTCTTTCTGTACATGTATCTGTTATCCCTCCTCTAGGCGCATGGTACCAGTGTCTGTGTCTCTTACATTTTGATGGATGTTCTACTTATCCCCTTCACCCATGTATTTTGTAGTGGATGACTTTTTTACATGTTTCCTTACCTGCATTTAGCACTTGACATTGTATTGCCATTTGGCATATAACATGTACTTAGTTGACACAATATAGACACAGTCCAGTGGTTGCTACTGCATATGCGTCATATATAAAATGTACAGATTTATATTTATGGGTGTTTATGCCTCAGTCATATGATTTCTTGTTCTGCAAAGGTTGACGCCATTTTTTTGATTGTGTGACTCATGCTTTTTAATGTGTTTGTATCGATTTACCAATAAAATATATATTTTTTATACTTATTATCTTCGCTCCAGTATTGATCTTGTTCTTGTTTAGGTGTTCCTATTTCCCTTGTGGTCAATGCACCAAGTTTACTTGGTTTCATATGGGGGATGCCTCTTAGTGACATCAATGTAGAATAATTGAGTTTAGTACATGCATTAATATATCACACAATACACTGTATCACCACATATAGAGTCATTCCCGGTAGTCCCTCGTGTGTACAATTTGGTTATATAATACAGAGTCAGTAGAACACGGCACAATTTATTTTATATCGAACTTATGTAAAATCCAACAGAAAAAAACACTGTTTGCCTACATATGAAATTATAGGCATACAGAAGTACAGCGAGACTACAAAAAAAGTCCCTGGGCACCATATTACTGCTCTGTTCAACTCGGAAGTTGTACAGAGCTGTAATCCACTCAGGTGAATGAGACCTAACTGTGATGTGGTAGAGAAGAGCTTGAAAATAATAAGAAAATAATTGGTGTTACAATACGTTTCATTTCATTAAAGAGAATATTTGTCACATATAATATTTAATAGAGAACAGAAGAAACTTGATCCAGTGCTGGTTGATTTAAAAAGAAACGATGTTCCAACTTTAGTCGTACAAATGGTAAAATCTGATGGAAGTAAGGGTGGTTAGTTAGCTGATGCAACCACCCTTACTTCTATCGGATTTTACCATTTGTACGAATAAAGTTGGAAAATCGTTTCCTTTTAAATCAACCAGCGCTGGATCAAATTTCTTCTGTTCTGTTTATCCATATCGTGTGCCGCCACGCAGGGTCCGAGCGCAGTCCATACCTGGACCCACATAACGGTGAGCTGGAGGAGTCCTCCTATTTTTTCCAATATTTATTATACTAAAAATAGTTTAGATGCCAAGGTCTGTGGTTAGCAGAGTCTAATGGATCGTAGTTTTCACCCTTTAACCCCTATACAACAGGGATCTGGTCTTCGCTGCTGTCAATCTCCAGGTTGCGTCATTAACTAAGTGGCATTATTCAACTTTGATAGGAAATACATAGATAGCAGTGGATGCCTTTTAATGTTATTGCCTGTCTTCAGCTATCCTCCACCCTTGGAGGACAGGTGGAACAGGCAGACATGAGTTGAGGGGCAAAGTGTTCAGCTCAGTGGTGGAATAAGGAAGAGAAAAGTGTCTAACATGTCTAACAAATTGCACTAAATTCAATGACCACCTATGCTATTCTAATACATTTTGTGCAGTTTTCTCAATTTCATAAAATGAAACCTAAATATCTCCATAAATGTCCACATTGTCTTTATGAATAATCTACTGTACCTCAGCACCATCTCATTAATCCCTCCCCATATAATTGATGGCAATGTTATCACAGTAAGAGGGGGTTATAAAAACTCCAAGTCTTGCCAATAAACTCTTGTAATGGCGCAATCAATAGTTAATTAATATCCCCCCCTATTTTCAGCCCTACTGATACCAATCGCAGGGGCTGACTATTTTATGGGACAGACCGGCCCCAAGGGTTGTTCTCAGATAATCCTTGCGAGGACATACTTAATGCATGCCCTAACAGCTGCATGCAGTAATATATTGGAAAACATCAGTAATCCAATGCGTTTTAATAAAAAGTCAAATGTAAAAGTAAAAAGACCTCTAGAAGCCAACAATAAAATAAAATAAAGTTTAATAAAGTGATTGTATAAATTAAAAAAATACACATACAAACGAATAGACTAAATTTTTACTAAGTAAAATTCATAGAACCCAAATAAATACGCATATTAGATATCACATTAATGGGGTTGTCTTAGCACAGCTCTTGTTTGCCAAACTATACATAGAAGTAATATATTTAAATCAAATATAGTTTTATATCACTCACTGAGATCCCCTTTTTAGAATTACCCCTCTGTTACAGCACCTTGTTTTGTCCTGTTTGTCTGATGTAGTCTCACTACGCCAGTTCCTGTTTAACTTTTTGACATGTGGAGCAATTATACTTCTACTGAAGTACCAGCTTACACCATCCTTATGAATATTAACACATAAATAAACATGTATTACTGTGTGAGTACATATAACTAATTTATTAGGTAGTGCATGTTATGCACCACTTACATGCACTGGTTGCAGCACTGTCCCATTAACTCGAATAGCACAATGCTACAATAGATCTATGAAAGTAAGGGCTGCACAGCTCGTACGAGTGCGGGCGCGGCACCCACAAACAGCTAATCGGAGGGTGTGCCAGGAGTCGGACCTCCACCGATCTAATATTGATGGCCTATCCCAGACTGGATCAGTGGATATTAATGCAGATCATGGGAGTCCAGACATTTAGATGTAACACATGTCCAGCCTCGTATCGGCAATCCACTGGTCGTGTCTATTCCAGACATGATCAGTGAATGCCGATGTTAATACAGATCATGGGAGTCCATGCATTTAGATATAATACATTTCCAGCCTTGCATCAGCAATCTACTGGTTAGGTCTACTCCAAACCCAATCTGTGGATGCCGATGTACTTGTTTTGTGCTCATAGCATGACATCAGCAGCTGAGCATACTTTGATATACTAACTGGTCAACTTTATCATGGGATATTGCCCTATGCTGCGTCATTGTGTACTTTTTTTTTTTTTTTTTTCTAAGTGATTCTCTACCAATGGAAGATAGACAGATATTTCAAGATCTACTAGATTTGCTCCATGAAAATGAACCAGGAACAGGTAGGCCAATATCCACTCAAAACAAGCCCTCAGTCTCCACCCCATCTTTAAGTTTATTTCCATCTATCCAAATATTTAACTCTTTGGTACATGGAATTAAACAATTAAGGTCAAACAGGACTACAAAGGGAAATCTAACAGAAATGGATTGATTTGCAACAAAACTCCCTATTCGTTATTAATAAAGCAGATAAGGGGGGCAAAATTTTTTATGGCCGGTTGGAAATGTACCTGGAATAAGCAAAAGGGATAGTTGGCAAATACAATTTTTTTTCCTGCCTCTGCCCTCCAATCCTACTACAGTATTTAAAAAGTAGAAAGATCATTTGCTACAAACCGCTAGATCAAAACACATAATTACAAACAAAGAACCTTACGTTTCTGATGATGAAAGACCCAATTACATGAACTTTTTATATGTTGCCTAAAATTCATAATGATATAGCTAAACCACCAGGCCGTCCAATTGTTGGTGGCATAGGAGGCCACTGTGAACAGGCATGTATATACATAGATTTATATCACCAGCCTCTTGTCCTCAAGTTGAAATCATATGTGAGGGATTCACAACATATTAATGAACAGTTACAGGATCTACAATTGCCACCGGGTGCCTTGGTTGTGACCGCGGATATGGAATCGCTTTATTCAAACATTAAACATGAAAATGGAACTAGAGCTGCCACTTACTTTTTGAACTCTGCAACAGGAGATCCGATAAATGTTTTTTTTCTTTCTCTTAAACTTCATACTACAGCAAAACTATTTTGTTTTCGACCGGACATTTTACCGGCAGGTTTTTGGTACCGCAATGAGTGAATGCTCTTCCCCCTTCTAAGCAAACCTATATTTAGGTAGGTGGGAGGAGGAGTTCTTATACCCCTCACGGTCCTATCAGAAGCATGTCGCGGTATATTGACAACGTCTTGTCCTTTTGGATGAGTACTAAAGAAGACTGTGAGCACTTTGTGAGGTCTCTAAATATAAACTCATATTCAAGTTTTTTTTTACCTCCAAGGTATCTCCTCTATCAGTGAACTTCTTGGACCTAAATATACAACTGAAGAACTTCTGGATTGTCACCAGTCTTTACCACAAGAAGACGGCAACCAACAGTTTGTTACATTTCATGAACTTTAACCCAAAAGATTATGGGTATGTAGCATTGCATCACAGGATCTTACAACATGATTTAGAAATTGGGGTTATCTAAGCAAGATTATATCCCAGGCTTATGAGCATGCACGCGTTAGAGATCAATGGAACCTTCTACAACCAAGCCAATGACAGCAAGACATACAGATCAGGCTTGTCACCAGGTACAAAAACTAACTGAGTATATACATTGTATCGCTATTTGTTTAAGGCAAGGAAGAACCTGGCTGGGTTAAAATGAGCTGGTAAAATAATAATACATGCATTGGTATTACAGCATGATATGAGTGGCTGCGAAAAAATAATGGAAAGAAAAATAGATAGATAAAAAATATATATTATCTATTATGGTGAGATTTTGAAAAATTATTGGCATATATTTACATCTGAACCACGGGTGGCACATATGTGAAGAATGTCCCCCAATTGCTGGCCAGGAAGGGAAATAACTTTAAGGATAAATTGGTCAAGAGTCATTTCCAAACACCACCATCTAGCGTTGGACACGGGATGAAATTAAAAGGGACATATTCTTGTGGTAACTGCAATGTGTGCCAATACATGATTGGGGACAAACAGCTTGTTGACCCACAAAGTGGGAAGACCATTTTTTTTAAAGCATTACATCAATTGCAGAAAATAAACAAACAAAGGCAATAGCGCATCCGCAAGAGTTGGATGAGGCTGCTAGTGATGTAGAACAGCCAGGGGGATGTCAATCAAAATCTGAAACATTTCCATTGACGAGTCCCTGGTGCATTTTAATTGGAGGGTGAAATTTAGGCAGTATTTGCATCACACGCGTGCCAGGTATGGGATAAAGATTTTTATGTTGTCGAGCTACACGCACACTTTGAAATGAATGAGGAGACATTGAGCTCCCAAACTGTCCCACGTTCTGACCACAACCGGGAGGATTGCGTGGGACCTCTTGCACACACTGTTTGATCAGCAGTACCCCCTGTACCTTGATAATTGGTATTTGAGTGTACCCCTGTTCAAGTGCTTGGCGGAGCAAAAATCAGTGTCATGTGGGACGGTCTGCTAAAGCACCTCCCAAAGACCCTTCTGAGCCAAACCTGCAGCTTAGAGAGAGCAGAGCGGTCCATAGTGAAGGGGTCCTTTTTAAAAAAAGAATACAGGGACAAAAATTATGTATTGATACTCACATCCATCCATGATGCCATCTGCTCCCTTGTCCCTGTGCGTGGTGCAACATCCACCACCTCACTACCTGTGTGCATCAAGGCAGACACCAAATTCCTGGAGGGAGTGGATTCGTCAGACCAGATGCTCAAACCATACAATGTGTTGAGGAAATCCAAAATCGGGTACAAAAAAACTTGTACTTTATCCAAATGGCATTGTACAATTTGTTTGTCATCTAGAGGAGCACTGGTCAAAATGGGACAAAGCTGGAATACCAGGAGAAGGTTAAAAAAAAACTTTTCTTTGGTAATGAGGCAGATGTAGGAGAAAGTTGTACCTCTGCAAGTGATGTCCCCAGGATAGTTCCGCCCTCAGAGAAGGTATAAGAAATGACACCACATACCAGTGCTACACCTCTTCGTCACACCCCAGATTGTGTCTGAAGGAGTGCTTCCACATATACCTCACTTCTCTGGAGTACTAAATGTTATTTTTATCTGTCCGTTTAATTTACCGTTATCGTCCTTATAATTTACCATTACCGTTTCACCATTTAAAGATTGGAATCTTAAATGCCCCCATAACAAAAGTAAAAATTCTCATCATGCCCCCAGATGATTACCTAGGATTTGAAAAATGGTGTAGTATCTGCACGATTTTTTAGGCTTATGCAAAAGCATTTTTGAAAAAATTTTTGAAAAAATATTTTATGCCAGATTTTCACAAGATTTTCACAAGATTTTGCAAAAAAACGATCCGGTCAAAAATTGATCACACCCCTAGATAAATTCTTTGAGGGGTGTAGTTTTCAAAATAGTGTCATTTCTTGGGGCTTTCCATCATTCTGGGGGCTCAGAGTCTCTTCAAACATCAAATGAAGCTGTTGAACCAATCATGCAAAACTTGTGCCCTGAAAGTTTAAGGCTGTGTCATGTGTCTAGATAACATGCACTTCTCAACATTGAAATTGCAACACCAAGAAGGAAAAGTTTTGAAATTAATGATATGCAAATGATTACAAAAATGGAAATAAAATATTCAAAACAACTTGATTTATTCAGTATCGAGTATGAGCGCCACGCGCAGAAAGACACACACTTACACGCCTTGGCATGCTATCAATTAGGTTATTAATGGTTGTCTGAGGAACGTTATGCCACGCTAAATGCACTTGGGCAAGCAATTCATCAAGATTGGCTGCTAACAGCTGCCTTTACAATTGATAGCCAATGATATCCCAGATGTGCTCCATTGGAGATTAGTCTGGAGATGCTGCAGGCCATGGTAGCACGTTTAGGCCATGCAGGCTGCACACAGTAGCATGAGCAACATGCGGCCTGGCGTTCTGCTGTTGAAAAATGTCCGTACCACTGGTTTCACGACCAAATCAATGTAACGCCAAGCTGTTAGTGTACCTGAAATGAAGACTAGAGGTGTTCGGCTACTGGGACTGGTGTGATGTTCCCTTGTGAAGGCCTCTTCATGGCGTTGCCCACATGGTCTTCAGACCAGTCTCCGGCTATCATTCTGTCCGAGACAAAAGCTGGACTCATTGCTGAAGAGGATAGACCACCATTACAGCCTTTATTGCTGTCTTGCTATGCATCACAATGTCTTTTGAGAGTGGTGGCATGTGGTCAATGAAATACCTGTAGCTGGACATCTGCACGACATTGGGCTACGAGCCAAATGGTTTCTGCTGATGGATTGTGTAAACACTGGTTGCCACCCTAGGCTTGGAACGTGATGTCCAATTTCACTTGCAGTACAGAATGGATCACTATTGTAATGAATCGGGGTAGGGAGACGACAGGTGAGCCCTAATCTACCCGCAACTCAGTCCCTGCTTACTTGCATGGCCAGTCCTAAGTGACGGCGTACAACTGGGCGACGGTCCCTACGCTCAATAAGTGCAAGACAGACAACACAAGACAAGGGCACACAGAAGCAAAGGGGAAGTAGGGGCAGTTGCCAACGAAAAACCGTGAGCAACAGGCAGTGGTGAACGAGCCGAATCAAACCAGGAGAGTACGTAGTAGCAAAACAGAGCAGGAGAATAGTCAAGCAAGCCAGGGTCAAAAAGTTACAGCGGTCAATCAGGTAAATAGCAGGAATAGCAGAGCCAGGAAAAGAGAGAAACACAGGCAAGGAACATGCTGCAAGTGAGGGTATAAATAGACCAAGGGCGGGAGCTAGAACCGTCAGGCAAGGCTGTGATAGGTTCTCCCCCTCCTTAGCCTGCAAGCCTGAGTAGTAACATATCCCGTCACTCTAGCAGACCTTGGAGCTGATGAAGAATGATTAACCCCCGGGCGTCGACACAGAACCTGTGTTAGGCAAACCCTTTACAGTACCCCCCCCCTTTTATGAGGGGCCACTGGTCCCTTTTCTAGGTGGGCCTGGCTTGTTGGGGAACCGAAGATGGAACATCCTGAGCAATATACCGGCGTGAACATCCCGCGTGGGTACCCAAGTCCTCTCCTCAGGCCCGTATCCTCTCCAATGGACCAGGTACTGGAGGGAGCCTTGGACCATCCTGCTTTCTACAATCTTGGCTACCTTGAATTCTACCCCATCAGGAGTGAGAACAGGGACCGGAGGTTTCCTCGATGTAGCCAAGGACGGGGAGCAGCTTTTCAAGAGGGAGGCATGGAACATGTTGTTTATCTGAAAAGATGGGGGAACCTCCAGCCGGAAAGAGCCAGGGTTGAGGTCCTCAATGATTTTGTACGGCCCTATATACCGGGGAGCAAATTTCTTGGACGGAACTTTAAGGCGCAAATTTTTAGAAGACAGCCACACCAGATCCCCGACCACAAATAGGGGGTTAGTTGAACGTCTTTTATCTGCCTGAGTCCTTTGGATGCTCTGGGACGCCTTAAGGTTCTCCTAAACCTGGGCCCAGACTGTGCACAGTTCCCAATGAACGACATCTACCTCGGGATTGTTGGAACCACCAAGTGAAACGGAGGAGAACCGTGGATTAAACCCAAAATTACAGGAAAAGGGGGAGACCCATGACGAGTTACTGACCCGGTTATTAAGGGAAAATTCGGCAAGGGAAATGAAGGAGACCCAATCATATTGACAGTCAGAAATAAAACACCTTAAATATTGTTCTAGAGACTGATTAGTCCTCTCAGTTTGGCCATTAGTTTCAGGATGGAAGGCCGAGGAGAAGGACAGATCAATCTCCAACTTTTTACAGAAAGCTCTCCAAAACAATGAAACAAATTGTACCCCTCTGTCAGAAACAATATTGACAGGAACCCCATGGAGATGCAGGATGTGTTTGAGAAACAAGGTAGCTAACATATTAGCATTGGGTAGATTCTTGAGGGGCACAAAGTGGCACATCTTACTGAAGCGGTCTACTACAACCCACACCACCGACTTGCCTTGAGATGGAGGCAGATCAGTGATAAAATCCATGGAGATATGGGTCCAAGGTCTCTGGGGAATGGGCAAAGAACATAGTAAGCCCGCTGGTCGGGACCTGGGAGTCTTGGACCTAGCACAAATTTCACAAGCGGCTACGTAGGCCTTACCGTCTTTAGGCAACCCAGGCCACCAATAGTTTCTGGTAATGAGGTGCTTGGTACCCAGGATGCCTGGATGGCCAGATATTGCAGAGTCATGATTTTGCCTGAGTACCCTTAGCCGGAATTGCAGGGGAACAAACAGCTTGTTCTCAGGAAGGTTCCCGGGAGCTGAACCTTGATCAGCTGCAATTTCGGAGACTAAGTCAGAATCAACAGAGGAAATGATTATACCTGAAGGCAAAACACAAGCAGGATCTTCCTCCGAAGGAGGGCAGGCAATGAAGCTACGCGACAGTGCATCAGCTTTAATATTTTTAGACCCAGCCCTATAGGTGACCAAAAAGTTGAATCTAGTAAAAAACAACGCCCATCGAGCTTGTCTTGGGTTTAGCCTCCGGGCAGATTCTAGGAAAACCAGATTCTTGTGGTCGGTAAGGACCGTTACCTGGTGCCTAGCCCCCTCCAGGAAGTGGCGCCACTCTTCAAATGCCCATTTAATGGCTAAGAATTTGCGGTTGCCAATATCATAGTTACTCTCAGTGGGCGAGAACTTCCTGGAGAAGTAGGCACAGGGACAGAGATGGGTGAGGGACCTGGTACCCTGGGACAAGACAGCACCCACTCCCACCTCGGAGGCGTCAACCTCCACGGTGAATGGCTCCATTTGGTTAGGCTGAATCAGCACTGGGGCTGAGATAAAGCACTTCTTAAGGACCTCAAAAGCCTGGACCGCCTCTGGAGGCCAGTGGAGGAGATCAGCACCTTTGCGAGTAAGATCCGTAAGATGCTTAGCGATGACCGAGAAGTTAGCAATAAATCTCCTGTAATAATTAGCAAACCCCAGGAAGCACTGTAACACCTTCAGAGAGGCAGGTTGGACCCATTCAGCCACAGCCAGGGTGAAGATTTGACCCAAAAATGGTATCTCCTGCACCCCAAACACACATTTTTCGGTTTTAGCAAAGAGTTTGATTTCCCGAAGGGCCTGGAGCACCTTTCTGACATGCTCAATGTGGGAGGACCAGTCCTTGGAAAACACAAGTATGTCATCAAGGTACACTACAAGAAATACCCCCAGGTAGTCTCTTAAAATCTAATTTATGAGATTCTGGAAGACCGCGGGAGCATTACACAACCCAAAGGGCATGACGAGGTATTCAAAATGATTTTCGGGCGTGTTAAACGCAGTCTTCCACTCATCCCCCTCTCTGATGCGGATAAGGTTATAAGCCCCCCGAAGATCAAATTTAGAGAACCATTGGGCCCCCTGAACCTGATTGAAGAGATCAGGAATCAAAGGAAGGGGATACTGGTTCCTTACAGTGACCTAATTCAAATTTCGGTAATCGATGCACGGCCTAAGACCACCATCCTTCTTCCCTACGAAGAAGAAGCCAGCACCTACCGGAGAAGTAGAGGGGCGAATGTAACCCTTGGCCAGGCATTCCTGGATATACTCTCTCATGGCTTCACATTCGGGACAAGAGAGATTAAATATCCTACACTTAGGGAGCTTAGCTCCTGGTACCAAATCGATAGCGCAATCGAATTCTCTATGAGGAGGTAACACTTCAGAGGCCTTTTTAGAAAAAACATCAGCGAAGTCCTGAATAAACTCAGGTAGAGTGTTCACCTCCTCAGGGAGAGAAATAAAATTAACAGAAAAACATGACGTCATGCATTCATTACCCCATTTGGTAAGATCTCTAGTATTCCAGTTAAACATGGGATTATGCATCTGCAAACAGGAAAGGCCTAAAACCAAATCGGACGATAATCCCTGCATCACCAGTACAGAGCAGTGGTCCAAATGCATGGAGCCAACAAGGAGTTCAAAAACAGTAAAATAAGTGGAGTGTAGTCGATACCCACATACCGGTACATGTTTAGGCAAATCAATCAATGGCATAGCTAGAGACATAGCAAATTCCACAGACATAAAATTAGCAGAAGACCCTGAATCCACGAAGGCACTGCCGGTAGCAGACCTACCCTCAAAAGAGAAAAGGAAAGCAAGATCTTATTAGGTTTCATATTTACGGGAAATACCTGTGCGCCCAAGTGACCTCCCCGATGGTCACTTAGTCGCGGAAGTTCTTCCGGTTGCTTATTCTTACGCCTAGGACAGTTGTTCACTTGATGCTAGTCATCCCCACAGTAGAAGCAGAGACCATTCTTCCTGCGGAGCTCTCTACTTTCTTGGGGAGACACGGAGGCCCCGAGATGCATTGGTTCATCCGAGTTTTCCGTGGAAGAACGAAGCAACGGAACCTCGGGAGCCATCATGGGGGAGCCAGAGGAGAAAGCACAAAAACACGTTCAAGTCGTCGTTCCCTGAGACGTCGGTCAAGACGTACCGCTAAAGCCATAACCTGATCTAGAGAGTCAGAAGAGGGATAGCTAACTAACAGGTCTTTCAGGGCGTTCGACAGACCCAATCTAAACTGGCACCTCAAGGCAGGGTCATTACACCGAGAAGCTACACACCACTTCCTAAAGTCAGAACAGTACTCCTCAACGGGTGTCTTACCCTGACGTAAGGTCACCAGCTGACTCTCGGCAAAGGCAGTCTTGTCAGTCTCGTCATATATGAGCCCGAGAGCAGAAAAAACAAGATCAACAGAGTAAAGTTCAGGGGCGTCAGGAGCTAAGGAGAAGGCCCATTCTTGGGGCCCGTCCTGGAGCCGGGACAAAATTATACCCATTCGCTGGCTCTCAGAACCTGAGGAGTGGGGCCTTAGACGGAAATAGAGCCTACAACTCTCCTGAAAGGAGAAAAAAGTCTTCCGGTTGCCTTAGAAACGGTCAGGCAACTTGAGGTGGGGTTCAAGATGTGAGGTGGGGGGCACTACCAGGGTAGCATCACGCTGGTCGCCCCTCTGAGCCAGGGCTTGGACCTGTAGGGAGAGGCCCTGCATTTGCTGAGCCAGGGTCTCAAGGGGGTCCATAGTTGTGTCAGGGACCAGGGTAGAAAAGGTATATGTGCCTGTGATTATGTAATGATGGGGTAGGGAGAAGACAGGTGAGCCCTAATCTACCCGCCACTCAGTCCCTGCCTACTTGCATGGCCCGCCCTAGGCGACGGGCGACGGTCCCTACGCTCAATATGTGCATGACAGACAAACAGACAAGGGTACACAGAAGCTAAGGGAAATGGGGCAGTGTCCCATGGCAAGACCGTGAGCAACAAGAGTAGTTAATGAGCCGAGTCAAACCAGGAGTGTACGAGGTACCAAACGCAGAGCAGGAGCGTAGTCAGTAAAGCCAGGGTCAAAATGAAGCAAGGTCAATATTGATAGCAGGAGCAGCAGAGCCAGGAAACAGGAAAGAATCACAGGCAGAGACAAGCAGGAAATGAAGGTATAAATAGACCGAGGGCGGGAGCTAGAACCGTCTGGCCAGGCTGTGATAGGTTCTCCCACTCCTGAGCCTACCAGCCTGAGTGGTAGCAGATCGAGTCACTCTATCAGACTTAGGAGCAGGTGCAGACTGATTAATCACGGGCGTCAACGCAGAAGCTGTGTCTGGCAGATCCTTTACAGTACACCTCCCCATCTACACTTAATGTCATTCAAAAGTGGGAATTGAAACTACGTTGTTCATTTATTTAGACAGTGGGAGGCGGCTTTTCAGATTTGCTCCAAGTCTTCTCACTGTGTGAATCATCTGGAGGCTTCTAGAAAGCTGCTATACACATAGTTACATAGTTATATAGGTTGAAAAAAGACCCAGATCCATCAAGTTCAACCTTTGTCAATAAATTACCCGTCCTTCATTGCTAGATTAGTTATATCCCTCAATGCCATTTGTCAGTAAATAATCATCTAGCCTTTTTTCAATGCTGATATAGTATCTGCCATTACTACCTCTTGGGGTAGGACATTCAATAGTTTGACTACTCTAACTGTAAAGAACCCTTTTCTATATTGATGTCTGAAACTTTTTTCTTCCACACGCAATGGAAGACCTTTGTAGATGGTATATGACTCCATATAATTTGTCTAAATTGTTCCTCAATGTTTCTCACACCTGCTGGCGTTGTCAAAACTCCATTGGTTCTCTAATGCATCTATGGTGGAGATGTGACCTCAGTGTTCCCTTCTGGACAGAGATACAAAAATTGTTAAATAATGTCCTTGGTTTTCCTGTTCCTTGGGGACCAGAAGTGGCTCTTCTTTCCCTAAACTTGGACAATCTCGATAAAGGGGACAGTACAATTATTGCTCATGTGCTGACAGTAGCAAGGACAAGTATTGCCGAGAGATGGAAAAGAACTAGTGTCCCAGATAGGGTAGAAATAATACAAAAAGTCCAATACAACTGTATTATGGAACATCTAATCTCAGTGAGACTACATACATTACAGATGTTTACATATAAGTGGTCCAAAGGGCTAAACTTCAATTCTCTGACAGTATCCTCAGAACTTAATAACACCAATCTAAAAGCTCTTTAGGTTTGGCATCATCACTTCAAAGATCCATGGGCAAAGTTTCCAAATGTTATTGACAATGTTATTGTTACTGTTATGTTTTTGTTCAACTACGGGTTGTCTGTAAACCTTATATATTGTATTACTGTAGGTCTCATAATGCATTTCAACCACACAAGTTACCTCTGTCAATATTGATGCGTTAGTGACAATATTTCTATATAATTTCTATATAATTGTAAATCCTTCACTCTTATTTGCATTGTTGCATACCGATTTTGACCTTATGCATTTTTGTACAACTCTGTAATTTTCTTTTGTATCATTTCTTCTACTTTTTTCTTGAAAATTTCAATAAATAATTTGTTGGAAGTACAGAATCGATCATTACGCACCATTCTTCTAATCAGCCGATCCCTCTTAGCAAATTCACCTCCGCGCCGCTCTTGCTATTATCGCCGTTCGTTGTTGTTCTACCAACCTCCGGGACACGTTGCGTTAAACAGCTGAACAGTGCTGACATCTCGGCCTAGGCGCGTAGTGATCTCTTAGTTCAAGGGTTCTGTCTCTCTCAGTTTACGACAAGTTTGCGATAACTGACACGTCGACGATCAAGAGGCATTGCACATTCATCCCACATCACTTGATATGATTTTCGAGCTTTCATGTGGCTAAAAACTTTGCTTTCAATCTGGCTTTTATGTCTCTCCCACATGCCACAGATTGGAGCTCGGTGCTTTAAATTGGATCATTTGCAGATCTTAGCAACACCTGCTACTTCCTCGATTTGCATAACTTTATGGCTTGCCCTTCATGGTGTTGCAATGTTGAGGAGTATACGTTGCACCCTCCCCCCTCCCATCCAGTTTGGGTCAACCTTGCAAATTCCCATCATCTTTAACTTCTTAAATCCCTAAAGGAAAAGTGCCATGATTTATTTATTTTTATTCATGTATGTGATTTTATTTAATAAAATATTTTATTTATTTTATTCCTTTTTTACTGTACTGGGGGCTGCCATGTTTTATTTAATCTGTGTATGTGTCAGTTCACGACACATACACAGAAGAAATGTGGCAGCTACAGGCCATACGAACGGCTCCCGTTCGTATATCCTGTGCTTCTACCGTTTAGCTCTGTACTGCACATGCTCTGTGACATACGCAGTACAGAGCAACCCAGCATAGAAGCTGGCTTATAGGGGGAAAGCCGGCCGCACTGCAGGTAAGATGTGTGTGTGGGGGGGGGGTGCTTGAAAGAGCAGCGGTGTTCACCGCTGTTCTTTGAAAACAGCTAAATGGCTGCTATGAAGGATCAGAGGAGCACGAGCGCCACTGATCCTTCATAGCTGCTTATCAGCTGTTTTGAAGGATCAGCGGAATTGCCCTCGGCGTTTAACAGTATTAGGCCATGTTCAGACGTGGCAGAAGTTTTCCGCTGCAAATGTTGGTGCAGATTCGGGGCAATTACGCAACGAATCTGCACCAACATTTGCATATTTGACAGGTAATTCAGACGTTGCGGATGTCACAGCGGACTTGACACTGATTTCAGTTTTTGCATTGCAAAGGCTGAAATCCGCAGTGAAATTCCGCTTCTTCTCCGCAATATAATGAGCATGCTGTGGAGGGAAAAATCTGCACCGTAGCCTAATTTCTTTTCTGCAACGTCTGAACTAAGTTTCCTAAAAATGTATAGAAAGAAATGTAAAAAACGGCTGCTGCAGAATTCCACTGCGGACTGTCCGCAGTGGAATTCAACAGCAATTCTGCCACATCTGAATGTGCCCTTACAGCCTTCTCCTATTCACTTGAAGCGCCGCTGATCATTCAAAACAGCTGATCGGTGGCTTTGAAGGATCAGTTGCACTCATACACCGCTGCTCCATCATTCCTTGCTCCTACTGTGAACTGCCGTGTAACTACATGGCAATTCACAGTAGGAGCAAGGAATGAAGAAGCAGCGGCATATTTTTATATATTATTTTTTTTGCAGGTTCCACTGGACCATTTGGACTACTTTGATGATCCACTTTTTTTTTTTACTTTTTTTTTTTAATACAATTGTGAAAAAGGGTTGCGTGGGGGAGTTTTTATTTCAATAAAAAAATATTTTCTTACGTCTCTGTGTTTTCTAATTCTTTATTAGCGCCTTAGTAATGGCAGTTGTCTGTTTGACGACGTCCATTACTATGGCGGGGCTTAGTGTTAGCCAGTAAAAAAGCTAGCACTAACCCCCCATTATTACCCCGGTACCCACCGCCACCAGGGGTATCGGGAAGAGCCGGGTACGATGCAGTACCCGACCATTTGTAGTGATAGCTGGAGACTGGGGCGGCTGCAGGCTGGTATTATTAGGCTGGGAAGGGCCAAAAACAGTGGCCCTTCCCACCCTGGTAATGCTAGGCTGCGGCTTCTATGTTGTATCTGGCTGGTTATGAAAATGAGGGGTACCACACGTCGTTTTTTAAAAAAAATTATAATAATTGACGAAAACTATGTGGAGTTCCCCCAGTTTTCATAAACAGCCAGATACAATAAAACAGCCACAGCCTAGCATTGGGCTGTCAGAGTTGGCTGTGCCCCTCCTTCTAACGCCTTAGATGCCATGGTTGCGATTGACTATGGCATCTAAGGGGTTAAATGGCCAGGAGCAGCACGAACGCTGTTCCTGGCCTTTAGTCGCGGGTGTCAGCTGTAATACACAGCTGGCACCCACAGCGTATGAAGCGTGTGGGCCCGCCCCATACATCACCCCTGTACCAGGATGTGCTATTACTTCGTGGTGCTCGAAGGGTTAAATTCCTTTGCGTCCGCCCCACGTACTGCAGTCCATAACTGCACTGCAGAAGATAGACCACGTTGATACAGTTTCACTGAATTCTTTCCCTTATCTGGTAAGGCCGACTACTTTCTTTACAGCTGGGATACATGATACTTTTACTCTGAAGTTGCTGCACCATTACATACATTATGCAATTTAGTAAGGTGAACGTTGTCTAGTTAATAAATCATTGAATCATTGTTTCCCGGCTTATAACCCCTTTAATGGTCAAAAGCCTGAAACAGCTATGTTAGAAAAATGTACTTGCACTTATAGGCTGTATACACAGTGCACCTTTTAGCTGTGCTATACAGTGTTTGTGGACTGATACTTAACCCCTTAATGACATGCCACGTACATGTACGTGGCAGCCGTTAAGGGGAAGCATGGAGCGGGCTCACGGCTGAGCACGCTCCATATTTAGCGGGTGTCGGCTCTGTAATATAGCCGACACCTCCCTGAAAAGGGACGGAATAAAAAAATCACTTTGATTCCGCCTATTAAACCTCTAAGCCGCCGCAGCACTTAAGGCGTTAGAATGAGGGGGCGGCCCCCTATGACCTGCCATTGTATACCCAATGAGGTGATTGCAGGGTGTTGATGTTTGTCATGGCAGCCCGGGGGCTAAATGAAGCCCTCAGATCTGCCATCTTTGTACACCTAGTAAGCCCTGCCTCTGGAAGGGCTTAAAGGGGTTTTCCGTGAGGGACATTTATGACCTATCCACAGGATATTCAGAAAAAGCGTGGTGAACAGCAGCACACGTCTCCCAAATTTCAATCAATTAAGTTCTTTTACATCCAGTAAAAAATGGCAAAGTTTCGACCCGTGACAAGTGGAGGGTCTTTCTCAAGCCTAACAATGTTTCTAACAGTGTGAGTTTAAATAGGGAAGTATACACCATCACATGGTGCAGAGAATCCAATCAAGACATCAGCATGGATGTCCACAGGATATGTCATAAATGTCAGATAGATGCGGGTCTCACCTATCTCTAGAATGGCGCCCCTAAACCCCGTTCTACCTATTTCTGCTATCGCTGCTGATAGTTTAGTGCGCTTTTTCATCTGGAATTCCCTGCGGCGCACAGGGCGGATATGCTGCATGCTTTTACTCAGCGTATCCACCCTGTGTGAACTCGGCCTTACAATACGATGTTATTCAACCCGCTTGGTGAAAAAAAAAAATTTACGCCCAAATTTCAGTTTTTTGGGTCACCTTAACTCCCCAAAAAATTGAATGAAAAGTGATCAAAAAGTTGCATGTACGTCAAAATGTTACCAATGAAAACTATGACTCGACCCCAAGAAAATAAGCCATCACACCCCTTAACAAATATAATTTTTTTTAATAAAAGTGGTAAAACATAAAAAAAACACATAACCCGTAAAATAAAGTAAACATGTAGTTTTTACCGCACGATGAACTTCGTAAAAACTATACAGAATTTTTTTTGTTTATGAGCTACATTAAATTGTGCCATGACAAAACTAAAATTTGTCCTGCAAAAAACAAGCCCTCCTACGACTATGTTGACGAAAAAGGTATGGCTTTTGGAAGGCAGTGAAGAAAGAACGGAAATGGGAAAAAATTAAAAAATTGGCCTTGTCATTAACCCTTCCATGCCAACAATCTGTACATAGACGTCCTTTTCGCACATACCCCGTGCTGCCAGAACGTGTATATACAGATCTCTGTCCCAGCCGGCAAAGCGCTGTGAAAAGCGCTCGGACGCCAGCTGGGTCAGTGTCTGCGGCTCCCCAGCAACCTGTTCTCTGACAGCCGAACCGATTGGTTCGGCTGTCAGAGAATATGATCACCGGTATTAACCGCTTCCTGACCGTCCACAGTAAATTCACGTCGGCGCTTGCTGGGCTCTGTGCAGCGCCGACGTGAATTCACAGTGGGTGTTAAAAGTGGGATCCGGGTGTCTCTGAGTAGTGCTGACACCCGGATCGCGCTGTCAACCCCTGCCTTTGGTCCCGGAGACATGATCGGGACCTGATTGGTTTAGGTCCCGATCATGTGATCGCAGGGAAAGTTTGTTGTAGCAAAAAACTGGAAAGTTTGTTGCTACAACAAACTTTCCCGAGGACCGATTGCGGGTGCTGCCATCGGTTGCATGGCAAAACAACGGCCTCCGGTCTGCCATTCACGGAAGCCTATGAGGACCAGCTGGTCCTCATAGGCTTCCTGTCATTGTGACTGTTAACTACACACTGACAGTTTATAACACGTTACACTACCTAGGTAGTGTAATGTATTATGGCAGCCATCAGTGCTGCAGGTCTTCAAGTAGAACAAGTAAAAAAAAAAGTTATAAAAATGTTTTATAAAAGTGTAAAAACAAGTTATAAGTTACAAAAACATTAAAATGCTTTTTTTCCTATAATAAGTCTTTTATTATAGCAAAAAAAATAAACCGTTAAAAAAAGTACACATATTTTGTATCACCGCGTTCGTAACGACCCCAGCTATAAAAGTATAATATTATTTTTCCCGCAAGGTGAACACCGCAAAACATAATTAATAAACAATACTAGCATCACTATTGTTTTGGTCATCACCCCTCCAAAAATATAGAATAAAAAGTGATAAAAAATTTGCATGTACCCCAAAATAATACCAATAAAAACTACAACCCGTCCCGCAAAAAACAAGCCCTTACACAGTTTTTTGGACTGAAAAATAAAAAAATTATGGCTCTCAGAATATGGTGACACAAAAAAGAAATAATTTTATAGAAAAGTGATTTTATTGCGCAAACGCCACAAAACATAAAAACACGATATACATATGGTATCGCCGTAATCATACCGACCTGCAGAATAAAGTAAAATGACATTTATAGCGCACAGTGATTACTGTAAGAATAAGGACAAAAAAGATTGTCAAAATGTATGGGTTTTTTTGTCACTTTGCTTGCCAAAAAATCGAATAAAAAGTGATCAAAAAATCACATGTACCCTAAAATGGTACCAATGAAAACTACAGATTGTTCCACAACAAATAAGCCCTCGCATGGCTCCGGTGGAGAAAAAAATAAAAAAACGTTCTGCCGCTCAGAATATAGCGACAAAAATTGTGTAGAGTGTCCAAAAGCGGATAAAATCGGGCACCATTTATAAGTGCAACACCGGCCACAAATCTAGGAATTATATTATTTTCCTTCTGAGCTCTGCCGTGAGTCCAAACAGCAGTTTATTACCAGATATAGGGTATTTCCGTAATCGGCAGAAATTGCTTTACAAGTTTTGGGGTGCTTTTTATTATTTATTCCTTGTAAAAATGACATTTTTAAATATTTTTTCAGAAAAAAAGTAGATTTTCATTTTCACAGACATATTCCAATAAATAAAGCAAAAGACCTGTCGGGTCAAGATGCTAACTGTACCCCTAGATAAATTCCTTGAGGTGTGTAGTTTCCAAAACCACTTTTGGGGAGATTCCACTGTTTTGGCACCACAAGACCTCTTCAAACCTGACATGGTGCCTAAAATATATTCTAAAAAAAAGGAGACCCCAAAGTCCTCTAGGTGCTCCTTTGCTTGTGAGGCCTGTGTTTCAGTCCATTAGTGCACTAGAGCCATATGTGGGATATTTCTAAAAACTGAAGAATCTGGGCAATAAATATTGACTTGCATTTCTTGGGTAAAACCTTCTGTGTTACAGAAAAAAATTTATTACAAATTTATTTCGGCAAAAAAAAAATAATTTGTAAATTTCACCTCTACATTGCTTTCATTCCTGTGAAGCACCTAAAGGGTTAATAAACTTTCTGAATGCTGTTTAGAATACTTTGAGGGGTGCAGTTTTTAAAATGGGGTGAATTATGGGGTCTATCTAGTACATAACACCCTCAAAGCCACTTCAAAGCTGAACTGGTCCTTGACAAAATTTTCCTTTTTAAATTTTCTTGAAAATGTGAGAAATTGCTGCTAAAGTTCTAAGCCTTGTAACATCTTAGAAAATTAAAATAATGTTCAAAAAACAATGCAAATATAAAGTAGACATATGGGGGATGTTAATTAGCAACAATTTTGTGTGCAATTACTATCTGTTTTACAAGTAGATTACATTTAAAATTAGAAAAATTATAATTTTTGCACATTTTCTTTAAATTTTAGTGTTTTTCACAAATAAGCTATGAATTTATTGACCAAATTTTTCCACTAACATAAAGTACAATATGTCACGAGAAAACAATCTATGAATCGCTTGGATAGGCAAAAGCATTCCAGAGTTATTACCACATAAACTGACACATGTCAGATTTGAAAAATGGGGCTGGTCATTGAGGTATCGATGATCCTAGGTCCTGAAAGGGTTAAAGGGAAGGTGTCACAAAATTTTTTTTTATATGTTATTGCTTTTAGTATGTCATTAAAATAAATGTTATTTATTTGTGTTTTTGTGTTGTACTTTTTTCTTTTTTCTTTCTTTTACTTCTCTATGGGGGCTGCCATTTTTTTTCATCTCTCTATGTGTCGATTAACGACATATACAGAGATGGAATACGGAACATACATCCCCATAGAGAATGTGAATGGGAGAAGTTCCATTCACTATAGCGTACGCCGTCTGTGTGGGAACGGCGCATGCGCCGCTCCCACACAGGCCAAAAGGAAGATCTTCGGCAGAGCGACATCCGGCGCCATTTTCATGTGGACCGGAAGCCGCGGCCGGACAGTAAGATGACTAATTCCGGTCGCAGCTTCCGACCATATGTTCAGACGCAAGGACTAGGAGCGGTGGGAGAGCGGAGGAAGCGACAGCGGCTGCGGCAGGAGCAGGTAAGTTATGTTTGTGTATGTGATGTGTGTGTATGTTCGTGTTACACTGTCTGATTACCACTGTATCTAATCCTCCTATACTGTGCATTCGCTCAAAAAATGGTGGCACACAGTGTAGGAGGTTTGAACATTCAACCTCCTCCTTTCTCCTGGCACTAGCCAGGAGAAAGGAGGGGGGATTGTTTGAGGACACTAGAGAGAGTGTGTCTTCTTCATTTTTGCAGAATAAAGCAATGAGGTTGCTTTACCACATGCCAATGCTGCAATTTTGGGAATTGCTCCCTCTAGTGACCAGCACATGGAATTGTGTTCAATTAGAATCTAATTTATAATATTTCCTGACTTGTGAAAAAATTAAAAAAATTAGAACAATGTGTAATCATTTACAGTGAAGGAAATAAGTATTTGATCCCTTGCTAATTTTGTAAGTTTGCCCACTGTCAAAGACATGAGCAGTCTAGAATTTTTAGGCTACGTTAATTTTACCAGTGAGAGATAGATTATATTTTAAAAAAAACAGAAAATCACATTGTCAAAATTATATATATTTAGTTGCATTGTGCACAGAGAAATAAGTATTCGATCCCTTTGACAAACAAGACTTAATACTTGGTGGCAAAATCCTTGTTGGCAAGCACAGCAGTCAGACGTTTTTTGTAGTTGATGATGAGGTTTGCACACATGTTAGATGGAATTTTGGCCCACTCCTCTTTGCAGATCATCTGTAAATCATTAAGATTTCGAGGTTGTTGCTTGGCAACTCGGATCTTCAGCTCCCTCCATAAGTTTTCGATGGGATTAAGGTGTGGAGACTGGCTAGGCCACTCCATGACCTTAATGTGCTTCTTTTTGAGCCACTCTTTTGTTGCCTTGGCTGTATGTTTCGGGTCATTGTCGTGCTGGAAGACCCAGCCACGAGCCATTTTTAATGTCCTGGTGGAGGGAAGGAGGTTGTCACTCAGGATTTGACGGTACATGGCTCCATCCATTCTCCCATTGATGCGGTGGAGTAGTCCTGTGCCCTTAGCCGAGAAACACCCCCAAAACATAATGTTTCCACCTCCATGCTTGACAGTAGGGACGGTGTTCTTTGGGTCGTAGGCAGCATTTCTCTTCCTCCAAACACGGCGAGTTGAGTTAATGCCAAAGACCTCAATTTTAGTCTCATCTGACCACAGCACCTTCTCCCAATCACTCTCAGAATCATCCAGATGTTCATTTGCAAACTTCAGATGGGCCTGTACATGTGCCTTCTTGAGCAGGGGGACCTTGCGGGCACTGCAGGATTTTAATCCATTACGGCGTAATGTGTTACCAATGGTTTTCTTGGTGACTGTGGTCCCAGCTGCCTTGAGATCATTAACAAGTTCCCCCGTGTAGTTTTCGGCTGAGCTCTCACCTTCCTCAGGATCAAGGAAACCCCACGAGGTGAGATTTTGCATGGAGCCCCAGATCGATGTCGATTGACAGTCATTTTGTATGTCTTCCATTTTCTTACTATTGCACCAACAGTTATCTCCTTCTCACCCAGCGTCTTACTTATGGTTTTGTAGCCCATTCCAGCCTTGTGCAGGTCTATGATCTTGTCCCTGACATCCATAGAAAGCTCTTTGGTCTTGCCCATGTTGTAGAGGTTAGAGTCAGACTGATTAATTGAGTCTGTGGATAGGAATCTTTTATAAAGGTGACCATTTAAGACAGCTGTCTTTAATGCAGGCACCAAGTTGATTTGGAGCATGTGACTGGTCTGGAGGAGGCTGAACTCTTAATGGTTGGTAGGGGATCAAATACTTATTTCTCTGTGCACAATGCAAATAAATATATATAATTTTGACAATGTGATTTTCTGTTTTCTGATTATCTTTTTTTTATATATAATCTATCTCTCACTGGTAAAATTAACCTAGCCTAAAAATTCTAGACTGTTCATGTCTTTGACAGTGGGCAAACTTACAAAATCAGCAAGGGATCAAATACTTATTTCCTTCACTGTATATACTAACTGTTTAACTAAAAAAAATAAAAATATTTTTCTAGCGACACATTCCCTTTAAAGGGGTTTTCCGAGTTAAAATGTGTATGTGTAAATGCTTGTAACTTATGAATGTAAATACATTTGTGGTGTACTTACATTTTCCAAATTGGCCCCGTTTCCAGATGCTGCCATGGAGCCCATGCCTGGTGACGTCACTCTGGCCGATTTGTTGATCATTAATTTTCTTCCGGGTATATGACACGTCATTAGTGATGTGCCATGCATGGGCTGTTCTATTGCATACACGTTACTGTCTTTATAACGCGCAAGTTATATAACTTTCTATTGCAGGCAGTTTATTGAAAGGGTTTATTAGGACATCTTCCTCACCAGTAGGGACAGGATTTTTCTTTTTTTTGTCTCTGTATTGATTTCTGTGAACTTAATAAGATTACGGTTAAGAATCAATTCGCTTTGCCCTTGATTCCAGATTAAATTGAGCTAAATACTTCACAAAGTTTGAATTTTAGAGGGATTAATAATCTTATCCGAAACAGACAAGGTGACGAGTGAAAGACTTCATTCAATAACCCTGATGGATTTTATAAGTATCTGTAATGCCTTTTGAATTATGTAATGCCCCAGCAGTTTTAAAAAAAATGTGATAATGACCTTTTCAGAGACCTTATTGGAAGGATCTTGAGGGTATACCTTGATGATATTTTAATTATCTCCCTGGATCAGATTAGTCATGTATCTCATGTCCATTCTGTGCTTTTGAAACTATGAGAGTATTACTTATTTGCTAAGATAGAAAAATGTGTCTTTCAGGTTAAAAAAGTACATTTTTTGGATAACATTGTCTCTGCTGCAGGTTTTCGTATGTATCCAGACAAAGTGCAGACTATCCAAGACTGGATTCAACCCAAGACCTTAAAAGGTTTGCAGAGGTTCTTAGGATTTACTAACTATCACAAAAAGTTCATAAAGGGGTTCTCTTATTTGGCAAAGCCGCTAACTGAGTGATAAAAAAGGAGCAAATGTCTCTAAATAAAGCTCTAAGGCTATTTAGGCCTTTGAGAAACTAAAAAGATGCTTTGTGACGGCCCAGTTTTAGTTTTACCTGATCTACATCAACCTTTTTTTTGAGAAGTTCATGGCTCTGAGGTGGGAGTTTGAGCCCTCTTGTCTCAGGAACCATCTTTTTTAACCAAGTTATGTCCCTGTGCACATTTCACTTGAAAGTTTAACCAAGCTGGGTGGAATTGCTATATTGGTAAATGAGAATTGTTAGCCATAAAATGTGCTTTTTATGGAGGGGCAAAATATCTGGTGGGGGTTATCACTGATCATAAAAATCTTGTGTATCTAGAATCTGCCAAGATATTAAACTCTTCACAGGCTAGAAGGCAACTATTTTTACAAACATTTTTATGGCAGATACTTTGTCTCAAAGTTTTGTCCCTGAACAATCTGATGATTTTGAAGGGGTTCCGATTCTTTTTGGGTGAATTGTTATCTCAGAAATTTCTGATGATTTAATCGATTAGACAGCATCTTGCCCATGAGTCTACTCCATTTGCCAGCACGGTTGTACAGAAGTCATCAAACTAGCCTCATTTTTTTTATTTTCTTTTATGGTGGATAGGAACCTGGACAATGGGGCAGCTGTGGATATAATGTTTCTGACTTTTCAAAGGTGCCTAATGGGTAAATTATCGTATAAGCTTAAAAAGTATCGTTTGCAATTGCATTCAAAATTGGCTCAAGAACCATATTCAGAGAGTTGTGGTCAAAGATTCCTACTCTGAATGATCCCCGGTTATAAGTGGTGCACCCCAGGGTTCAGTGCTGGGGCCACTATTATTCAACTTATTTATTAATGATATAGAAGATAGGATTAATAGCACTGTTTCTATTTTGCAGATGACACAAAGCTGTGTAGTATAGTTCAGTCAATGGAAGATGATCATAAATTACAAGCCGATTTGGACACACTGGTTATTCACTTGGCAAATGAGGTTTAATGTAGATAAATGTAAAGTTATGCATCTGGGTACTAATAATCTGCATGCATCATTTGTCCTAGAGGACAAGGAGTCATACAATATTTTGAATGTAGAAAAATCTCAATTTTATTAATTAACAAAAAACTAGATTATTCGTGGTGTTGTATATCCCCCACCTGGATTATTGTAAATTCACTTCTCCGTAGTATCAAAATAAAGAAAGAGTAGATCCGGAGTACTAAAATATAACTTTTACTGGTATAGGTAAAAAATAATGAACAAACATGTAAAACAACATGAGGATCCTATCTGCCAATACTGCATACAGATATGTATTTATTTTCCATCAATTCGGAATATTGTCAAGATTTCTATTGACAGCGATGAACAGCAATAAATCAGTCCGCCTTTTGTGTGGTTTCCTAATATGAATGGTGCTTGATTTTTGGATCACATGTGGAAAAAATGTAAAAAACAACAGTGGGGCAATTGCCCTCCTACCCCGTATTTGGTTGGTAGTCCTCCACGTAAATGTGTCCAGCGAAATATATTGAATCCTCTCTTTGGATGGTGGAAAACGACAGGTAATTCTCCCTACGCGTTTCCTGCTGACCAGGCAATTCCTCAGGGGAGATAGGTCGATGAAGCAGTGATGTCCAAAGTCAGGGCTTACTGCTTTAAATGTGGCTGTCAATCTTAATGGAGAGGAATGCTCAATAATTTAGAGCATGTTGAATCAGAGCAGCAGTTGTTTTCAATGTGCTGCTCGGCTGTCATTTCTTGCACGAGGGAAAGCTCGATTGGAGCAAGTTTGCAATGGCAAAAGGAATCCTTACGTTAGAACAATCTTGCAGTGGCAACGATTATATCCTTCCTGGTAGGAGGTAAACAAAGAACGCCTGTCCCTGGCGTGTGCCGTCAGTGTACTGAGGGAATCCCTGCTTTTTATGCTAGATTATTTCCCCTGGCCCATCCCACCCATCACACCCCCTTGTGACGTATCAAGGGAGGTGTGTGTTTGAAGTGACAGATCTCTCCTCCCCGCGACTGAACGCACGCCGGGCCTGAAAATCATGCCACGGCTGTGCGAGCAGCCGCGCCGAGAACGAGTGCCACTATTAACCCCCGGTTGACTTACCCAGATCAATTTACTGCAGATATTACTGCATCCCCTGGTTGCGATCAAGTGCAGACAGGAGATGCATGAAGGGAAGACTATCCCTTATGGTGACGTAGCAGCCAATGATTGGCTGTGACGTACCCAGTGTATTTCTCGTGCATCAGGTCCGTGTGCCTATACAGGCATCACGGGTCTGTGTTAGAGAAAATAACATGGAAGATATCCATGCTTAGAGATGAGGAGCATGGTCAGGGAGTAATTGGTGGGATGAGGAGAGGGGAAGTGTCAGAACGAAACAAATGCCGTGTGCGTGGGACAGTGGTGCCGACATAAGCATGCCAGCACTCAATGAACCAGGGACACAGCATTATGTCTGAGCATAATCAAAAAAGCTATGTTTAATTTAGGGTAATCCATTTATAAATAGTCATGTGACTAAAATTCTTTGGATATTTAAGTAGCAAACTGAGTTTGATATTTTTAAAGCTATTATCAGAGGTTGAAAAAAAAATTCAATATGTATTTAGAGATACTTAGCAGAAATATTATTTAATATTTGAATATTGGATATAAAGTGGATTTAGATGAAACAACTAAAGTCCAGTTGTTCATTTAGACCATTTGGTACCATAGTACCTAGTTTAAAAATCCACTTGGATTCTCTTTGTAACAGAGTTCTATCCAGATCTCCACCCCTTATGGATGGTCGTAGTTGTTCAATTACCATAAATTTAAGACAATTTGGATCTCCTTTATGTTTCAAGTGTACATGACGGGAAACAGGTTTATCTCTTTTATGACGCACATCACCTATATGTTCTAAAATTCTCTTTCTGAATTCTCTTGTTGTTTTTCCAATGTAGTCCAAAGGGCATGGGCAGGTGATTTTATATACCACATTATTAGAACTACAATTTGAGAAGCTTTTAATCGGGTAGTAAATTCCTGTGTGTGCACTGTTGAACATTTTAGTGATTAGTATAAATGTACACGCTTTACAGTGCCCACATTTAAAGGATCCATTTATTTTTTAGACAGAGAGGAAGCGAGAACTCCCTATCAATTACGAAACAAACCAAACAACCGCAAATAAACAAAAAAGAGCTCACGGTCATCAATTTATCTAAAAGAGAACTTTCTGATATCGAGACCTCTATTCTTACTAGAGGCTTATCATTTGTACCAACAACAGGATTTGACATCTTCAATTGGGTGAAAGACATCAATCTGTTTACGAGAAAATTGAAATGGCACAAATTATTCAGTTTAAAAGATAAAAAAGAATGCTCCGAGTTGGGAATCACACTCGAAGAATTACCGCATGCAAGAGACCTAGCTAATTTATTGGCCTCTAATGACAAACAAAGAGGGACAGGTCCATTCACTAATTGCAAACTTAAAAGTCAGAAAATGCCCCCAATAGGAGAGACGTCAGTTATTGACGTATTCCAGGATTTGGTCATTAATGACCTAATGAAGATCAATATAAAAAAAAGTTCACTAATCTAACCAGAAATGATAATAACACATTGATTGCTTTAGCAAGGGATGATAAGATAGTGATCAAGTCATCAGACAAAGGGGGCAACGTGGTAATACTGGATAAAAGTAAATATATCGAAATGTGCCATAATATCTTGAATGATCCCATTAGTTACGAGATCCTAACAGAAGATCCCACATCCAAATATAAAAGAGACCTTTTCAAAATATTAAATGAAGCAATGAAAAACAAACTCATCAGTGAGCATGAATTCAAATTCATGATGATCGAAAAGCCTAGGACCCCCACATTCTATGCTCTTCCCAAGATACACAAGGGCACCAATCCCCTGAAGGGGCGCCCTATAGTCTCCGGTATTTTGGGCTTGACACAGAATGTGGGGGTCTATCTAGATAGGGTCTTGAGAGGATTTGTGGAAACACTACCCTCCTATACAAGGGATACTATGGATCTGCTTTCCAAAATTGATGGTTTACCAATCGAGCCAGGTACTGCTTTATGCAGTATAGATGTAGAAGCCCTATACTCATCCATTCCTCATGAAATGGGACTTAGGGCAGTACATCACTTCTTGGACACTAGAGGAATACATCATAGGGACCATAACGCGCTCACCTTGAAATTATTGGAGTTTGTTCTAACTAAAAATTATTTCCTATTCAACGGACGAATGTACCACCAACTCAGGGGCACTGCTATGGGCAACTCATGTGCTCCTACATATGCCAACTTGTTCCTGGGTTGGTGGGAAGAAACCATTATATTCACTGACGAACGGTGTTTACAGAACCTTCCGATTTCAATGTGGGCGCGTTATATAGACGATATATTTGTCTTATGGACCGACCCACCTGACATATTCAGAGAATTTGTTCAGTCCATAAATCAGAACAACATAGGAATGAGATTTACCTTTGAAATTGATCAGAATTCCCTACCCTTCTTGGATGTGCATATTTTTATAGATGGTGGTGGCAAAATAAAAACCTCGATCTACAGGAAACCCACAGCCACTAATAGCCTCCTGCGGTGGGAGAGTTACCATCCTCTACCACTTAAAAAAGGTATACCCAAGGGCCAATATCTTCGTCTTAGAAGAAATTGTTCTGACCCGCATGATTTTAAAGTAAAGGCCAGGGACCTGAAGGCTAGATTTATGGAGAGAGGCTTCCCATCAAAAATTTTGAAAGAATCATTTCTACATGCACACTCATCAAAAAGGGAGGAATTACTTATACCTAAAAAGAAAGTAATTACACAACAACCTATACGACTAATAGGCACATTTGATATGGCAAACTATACGATCAGGAGTATACTAGACAAACATTGGAGAATTCTCCAGATGGACACAGATCTCAGGGGGATAGTTACACCCAAAGCACAAGTTACCTACCGAAAAGGCAGAAGTATCGGGGACCAACTAATGCATAGCCATCTAGAAACCACAAAAAGTGAAGGTTGTTGGCTAGATCGTAAAATAAATGGATCCTTTAAATGTGGGCACTGTAAAGCGTGTACATTTATACTAATCACTAAAATGTTCAACAGTGCACACACAGGAATTTACTACCCGATTAAAAGCTTCTCAAATTGTAGTTCTAATAATGTGGTATATAAAATCACCTGCCCATGCCCTTTGGACTACATTGGAAAAACAACAAGAGAATTCAGAAAGAGAATTTTAGAACATATAGGTGATGTGCGTCATAAAAGAGATAAACCTGTTTCCCGTCATGTACACTTGAAACATAAAGGAGATCCAAATTGTCTTAAATTTATGGTAATTGAACAACTACGACCATCCATAAGGGGTGGAGATCTGGATAGAACTCTGTTACAAAGAGAATCCAAGTGGATTTTTAAACTAGGTACTATGGTACCAAATGGTCTAAATGAACAACTGGACTTTAGTTGTTTCATCTAAATCCACTTTATATCCAATATTCAAATATTAAATAATATTTCTGCTAAGTATCTCTAAATACATATTGAATTTTTTTTTCAACCTCTGATAATAGCTTTAAAAATATCAAACTCAGTTTGCTACTTAAATATCCAAAGAATTTTAGTCACATGACTATTTATAAATGGATTACCCTAAATTAAACATAGCTTTTTTGATTATGCTCAGACATAATGCTGTGTCCCTGGTTCATTGAGTGCTGACATGCTTATGTCGGCACCACTGTCCCACGCACACGGCATTTGTTTCGTTCTGACACTTCCCCTCTCCTCATCCCACCAATTACTCCCTGACCATGCTCCTCATCTCTAAGCATGGATATCTTCCATGTTATTTTCTCTAACACAGACCCGTGATGCCTGTATAGGCACACGGACCTGATGCACGAGAAATACACTGGGTACGTCACAGCCAATCATTGGCTGCTACGTCACCATAAGGGATAGTCTTCCCTTCATGCATCTCCTGTCTGCACTTGATCGCAACCAGGGGATGCAGTAATATCTGCAGTAAATTGATCTGGGTAAGTCAACCGGGGGTTAATAGTGGCACTCGTTCTCGGCACGGCTGCTCGCACAGCCGTGGCATGATTTTCAGGCCCGGCGTGCGTTCAGTCGCGGGGAGGAGAGATCTGTCACTTCAAACACACACCTCCCTTGATACGTCACAAGGGGGTGTGATGGGTGGGATGGGCCAGGGGAAATAATCTAGCATAAAAAGCAGGGATTCCCTCAGTACACTGACGGCACACGCCAGGGACAGGCGTTCTTTGTTTACCTCCTACCAGGAAGGATATAATCGTTGCCACTGCAAGATTGTTCTAACGTAAGGATTCCTTTTGCCACTGCAAACTTGCTCCAATCGAGCTTTCCCTCGTGCAAGAAATGACAGCCGAGCAGCACATTGAAAACAACTGCTGCTCTGATTCAACATGCTCTAAATTATTGAGCATTCCTCTCCATTAAGATTGACAGCCACATTTAAAGCAGTAAGCCCTGACTTTGGACATCACTGCTTCATCGACCTATCTCCCCTGAGGAATTGCCTGGTCAGCAGGAAACGCGTAGGGAGAATTACCTGTCGTTTTCCACCATCCAAAGAGAGGATTCAATATATTTCGCTGGACACATTTACGTGGAGGACTACCAACCAAATACGGGGTAGGAGGGCAATTGCCCCACTGTTGTTTTTTACATTTTTTCCACATGTGATCCAAAAATCAAGCACCATTCATATTAGGAAACCACACAAAAGGCGGACTGATTTATTGCTGTTCATCGCTGTCAATAGAAATCTTGACAATATTCCGAATTGATGGAAAATAAATACATATCTGTATGCAGTATTGGCAGATAGGATCCTCATGTTGTTTTACATGTTTGTTCATTATTTTTTACCTATACCAGTAAAAGTTATATTTTAGTACTCCGGATCTACTCTTTCTTTAACAAAAAACTAGGAAATATAAAATAGACAGAAGATCCAGACAAGACTAGAGGCTATACAGAAACAGTGTTAAAACAACACCACATGGTCTCAAAAAAAGTTTATTAAGCTATTTACGCGAAACGCGTGTCAGGGCGCTTCTTTGGCACACCTTCACCACACCAATGGGTAAGACATTTTTAACCTAGTTACCCACCTGGGGCTTATTCTTCAGAACTTGGGGTCTCTGTTACCTATGACCTAGCATTGAACTTTAAAGATTACGTTTTTTTTACCTTGCATGATGATATTTATAGGTGACTTCACCTTATACTTATTTCCTCCTTGATATATCTCCAGCTTTTTTAAAGTTATCTATATACAAATTTGTGGTAGTTTGTTAAACAGATATATTGTCCCTGTTACAATATTATATACCCAGGGTATTTGCATCACACACGTGATTGTAAACTTGTTTTGGTGATGTGGTGCTGTTTTAACACTGTTTCTGTGTAGCCCCTATACAGTTAGCTTTGTCTAAATCTTCCATATATTTTATTTCCTGATCGTTCTTGGCAGCACAACACATATGGGTTTTAGTCCTCAAGGTACAATTAAGCAGAGACAGGTTAATTAGCAATAAGCATTGAGCAATTAAACAATTAAGGACTTCCCCTATAAGTATGTACCGGTAACCGGGCCCCAGCGTATTTTTTCTTTCTCTCTATGATCAGTTCGGAGAGGGTTCCCTATCCTACCACTGAGGAAAAGATTTATTCCGGGCTGTATACAGGGCTGCGTCTCTGTCCCTCTGTCACGAAGGTGTACTAAGATGGCGGACATCTTCTTGGTACACGGCGACAGGGCACCTTACCTTATCCTGGTAACGGTAGCAGAGGAGGAGGAACCCCTGTTGGAGCATCCCCCGTCCGTCTAGGTCCGAGGTGAATTTCCGGACCGACCGCCTGCGTTCTCCCGATACCCGGAAGTGCTGCTCAGCTTTACAAAGGCATGGATGGGCCGAAAGTGATGTCAGCTTGGCCCTGCCACCCGGATGTGACGCGCTGACGCAGCGGGCTCATAATGTTGGCGTCTCTTTTGTAAGATTGCGCGCTCTGCCTCTGGACAGCCCTCTGCTTGCTAAGGTCAGTATGGCTGTTTACATTGATGTGTCCTGATGTGTCTCGATGCTGATGGCTATGCACATTTCCTACCATGCGTTTGTTTCTGCCTCTTCTCTAGATGTCTGCCAGAATAGAAGGTAGGAAAAGGATCCACAAAGCCAGGCACAGGCTTTGCCTCTGCCTGATGACACTGTATCAGATCTGTGTATATCATGCTCCACCCTAGTCGCCTTCCCTCCCAGGGAGGATTCGAGGGGATTTATGCAATGGTTCAAACAACAGTTATCTGTAGTTTTTGAAGATGTCAAATCATCACACCATGCTAAAAGGGCCAGGCGCTCTTCCTCTCCCCCTCCTCAATACCAGGAGGATTCCTCCTCAGCAAGAGGTTCAGATTCAGATGTGGTCTCTGACTCCCCAGACTCTGATGACCCTGAGGAATGTTACATCCTGAGTAAGGATAAGCTCCATGATCTCCTCAGAGTAGTGAAGGATACATTGGAGATGGGGAAAGAGGTTGAGCATAAACCTAAAAAGGACAGACTGTTCTACTTTCCCATTACCAAGGGGAAAAATGTTCCCAGCCATCCTGTCCTCACGGAAAGGATGAAATGGGATTGGGATAAGCCTGAGAGGAAGTCTGAACTGGGCTCTCGGTTTAAAAACCTCTACAGGCTGGATAAAGCTGGCTCCAAAGATTGGGAGTAGAGATGAGCGAACCGGGACAACCAAACCCGGTTTCGGTCCGAACATCAGGAAAAGTTCGGTTCGCAGCGAATCCGAACTTCACCGGGTTCGGCCGAACCCGTTTTGACCGAAACCGGTCAAAAATATTATACAAATCGGCAGCCACTTGTCTCTATCAATCACGGATAGAGAAAAGAGGCTGCTGATTAAAAATAAAATAAAAAGCATTTCATACTTACCCGGTCGTTGTCTTGGTGACGAGTCCCTCTTCTTCCTCCAGTCCGACCTTCTTTTCTGACGCGGCAGCCTGTGATTGGCTGCAGAGGCCTCTGCAGCCTGTGATTGGCTGCAGCGGTCACATGGGCTGTAACGTCACTCAGGAATGTCGGGCCGGATGTCGAGAGGGACGCGTCACCAAGGCAACGGCCAGGAGACCGGACTGGAGGAAGCAGAAAGTTCTCGGTAAGTATGAACGTCTATTTTTTTTGACAGGTTACTCTATATTCTGATCGGAATTCACTGTCCAGGGTGCTGAAACAGTTACTGCCAATAAGTTAACTCTTTCAGCACCCTGGAGAGTGACTATTTACTGACGTCGCCTAGCAACGCTGCCGTAATGACGGGTGCACACACGTAGTCACCCGTCATTACGGGGCCTCATGCACACGACCGTAAAAACACCCGTTATTATGGGTTGTAATTACGACCCGAAATAGCGGGCCCATAGACTTCTGTTAGCCACGGGTACCTTCCCGTTTTCTCACGGGAAGGTGCCCGTGCCGTTAAAAAGATAGAACATGTTCTATTTTTTTATTTTACGGGCCGTGCTCCTATACTTTATAATGGGAGCACGGCTCGGAAAAACGACCGGCTGCCCGTGGCCGGCCGTGCTCATCTCCTGAAATACTCTGTGCTGCCTTAAACTCTGTGGACAGGTCAGGATCCTGTTTCTTTTAAATGCTGCTGGGGAAGCCGCAGACTGAGACAGACTGAGCTATGTAATGGTAAGAGCAGAGTTCACAGCAGCACAGAGTATTTCAGGAGAGGAGCGTGCAGATTCTGTGCTGCTGTGAACTCTGCTCTTACCATTACGTAGCACAGTCTGTTACCTCTCCTCCACTCCTGTCCTCAATAACACCTTCACATGATTGGCAAGTCACCACCCCGAACAAGATCCGCACGCTCATCTCCTGAAATACTCTGTGCTGCTGTGAACTCTGCTCTTACCATTACGTGGTGACTTGCCAATCATGTGAAGGTGTTATTGAGGACAGGAGTGGAGGAGAGGTAACAGACTGAGAGCTACGTAATGGTAAGAGCAGAGTTCACAGCAGCACTGAATCTGCACGCTCATCTCCTGAAATACTCTGTGCTGCCTTAAACTCTGTGGATAGGTCAGGATCCTGTTTCTTTTAAATGCTGCACTGTAGCGCAGCCTTATATAGTGGATCGAGCGGGTTCCACAGCAGCATTTAAAAGAAACAGGATCCTGACCTGTCCACAGAGTTTAAGGCAGCGCAGCACAGAGTATTTCAGGAGAGGAGCGTGTGATTGGCTGCAGAGGCCGGTGCAGCCTGTGATTGGCTGCAGACGCGGTCAAGTGGGATGAAGCGTCATCCCTGGAGGCCGGCCTTCTGACGTCATCCTGATGTGCGTGACCGCCACTACAGCCTGTGATTGGCTGAAGCGGCGACATGGATGAAACGTCATTGCTGGAGGCCGGACAGGAGGAATGTAAGTATGAACGTATTTTTTTATTTTTTTTATTACATTAAAATTGTATTTTCCGTGCGCCGAGCATGGTACTGTCAAGGTTGCTGAAATAGTTAGTGCAGCCCATTAACTCTATCAGCACCCTGGACAGTACCATGCTCAGCGCACGGAGATTACAGGTTCGGTCAGAACTAGTTCGGTCCGAATCGAACTTTTTCGTGAAATTCGGCGAACTAGCCGAACCGAACTTTTCATAAGTTCGCTCATCTCTAATTGGGAGAATGTACCAAAACTGGATTTGCCAGTGGTTAAATTGGCAAAGAAAGACGTTTTTCCATCTGATGAATTAGCCCTGCTGAAAGACCCTATGGACCGCAAAGCGGATTCCTTTCTGAAGAAGGTGTATACCTTAGCAGTGGGCTCGTGCAAAGCCTCCTTGTCTTCAGTACCGGTGGCTAGGGCTCTCCGGGTCTGGCTAATCCACCTACCAAGGCATCTAGAGGATGGAGTCTACTTTCCCATTACCAAGGGGAACAATTTCGGTGAGTAAATTTTATTTAATAAAATTTTAATTTTTCTACTTTCAATAGTGTATGACTCCTTGTCAACTTGTTTATATATATGATCTTTTGTAGTTTCTATTTTTGTAACTAATATTGACTATGGAGGTGTAGTGCCGTACTCTGGAAACACCTAACTGATGTTCTATTTTGGCCTGTGCGACATATGTTTATGATATGTCCTAGAGGGAGTTAAACTGAGAGATTCACATGTTGAGAAGGATCTGGGTGTACTTGTAGATCATAGACTAAATAATAGCATGCAATATCAATCAGTTACTTTTAAGGCCAGCAGGATCCTGTCATGTATAAACAAAAAAGGCATGGACATGTGGGACATAATATTATCACTTTACAAATCACTAGTGAGATCACATCTGGAATATAATGTTCAGTTCTTGGAACTAGTTCATAAAAAGGATGCTCTGGAGTTGGATAAAATACAAGGAAGAGCAACTAAACTAACAAGGGGCATGGAGAATCTGAGTTATGAGGAAAGAACAAAGGCTATGCAGTGCAAATTCTAGTTTTTCTGCTGCCTGAGGCGAAAATTGAAATGGCGCCCCCCAGATTTTGATTGACACCCCCCTGGCTGTTCTACATTAGTACCAGCCTCCTCCAGCTCTTACGGATGTGCCGTGGCCTTGTACTCCCCTGGCATGCACGATGCAGTGATGAAGCCGGGCAGAGTACACCTCGCTGCACTGTGCGTGCCCAAGGAGTAAAACTAAATGGCGCATCCGAGAAAGTTGGAGGAGACTGGTAGTGATCTATAACAGCCAAGGAGATATCAATCAAGGATGGAAAGGTGGGTTTGGAGGCAGGACTAAGTTAATCTTCTGTATAGCTGCACCGCCCCATGACCCTTTAATGAGTAATCAGCATATAGTGTGCGCCGTTTTAAAAGTTGATTTTATAGATTTTGCTGCTTCTGAAAAAAACACACAGGGGAATGTTTGGAAATGTTGTCAGGTCATGTATTACCGCATGGTGGCGGTTCAAGGGGTTAAAACTACCTGACAGGTTTCCATTAAATATACAATGAATTGAAAACAATTCCATCTGCCCTGCAATTTTGTTATTTTAAATATATCCTATATAATTACAGCTCTAGAACCAAGGTCATACATATATACAGTATCAGAACAAAGCTCAATACATATATAAAGCACCAGAACCAAGTTCAGTACATAAATACAGCACCAGAAGAAAGCTCAGTAGATAACTACAACACCAGAACAAAGCTCAGTACATAAATACAGCACCAGAACCGAGCTCAATACATACTAGTCCTTCTCAATGAATAAGAATATCATCAAAAAGTTAATTTATTTCAGTCATTCAATTCAAAAAGTGAAACTCATATATTGTATAGATTTATTACACACAGAGTGATCTATTTCCAGCATTTTTTTTCTTTTAATGTTGATGATTAAGGTTAACAGTTAATGAAAACCCAAAATTAAGTCTTTCCGAAAATTAGAATATTGGGTAAAAGTTGAAGATTGTAGACTCATGGTGTCACAGTCTAATCAGCGAATCAACACAAAACACCTGCAAAGGTTTCCTAAGCCTTTAAAAAGACTGGTCTGTTGCCCAGTGGTCCAAAGCCCTGTTTTCAGATGAAAGTAAATTTTGCATTTCATTGGAATTTAAATCAAGGTCCCAGAGTCTGGAGAAAAAGCGGAGAGGCGCTCAATCCAAGTTGCTTGCGGTCCAGTGTGAAGTTTGCACAGTCAGTGATGGTTTGGGGAGCCATGCCATCTGCTGGTGTTGGTCCACTGTGTTATATCAAGTCCACAGTCAACGCAGCTGTCTACCAGGAAATTTTAGAGCACTTCATGCTTCCATCTGCTGACAGGCTTTATGGAGATGCTGATTTCATTTTCCAGCAGGACTTGGCACCTGCCCACACTGCCAAAAGTACCAATACCTGGTTTACTAACCACAGTATCACTGTGCTTGATTGGCCAGCAAACTCGCCTGACCTAAACTCCATAGAGAATCTATGGGGTATTGTCATGAGGAAGATGAGAGACACAGACCCAACATTGCAGAAGAGCTGAAGGCCGCTATCAAAGCAACCTGGGCTTTCATAACACCTCAGCAGTGCCACAGGCTGATCGCCTCCATGCCACGCTGCATTGATGCAGTAAAACATGCAAAAGGAGCCCGACCAAGTATTGAGTGCATATACTGTACATACTTTTCAGTAGGCCTACATTTCGGTGTTAAAAATTATTTTTGAAATGGGGCTTATTTAATATTCTAATTTTCTGAGATGCTAAATTTTGGGTTTTCATTAACTGTTAGCCATAATCATCAACGTTAAATGAAAAAAAATGCTGGAAATAGATCACTCTGTGAGTAATGAATCTATATAATATATGAGGCTCACTTTTTGAAATAAATTACTGAAATAAATTAACTTTTTGATGATATTTTAATTCATTGAGAAGGACCAGTCTACACAGAATCAGAACCAAGCTCAGTACATATATACAGCACCATAACAAAGTTCAGTACATATATACAGCACCAGAACAAAGCTCAGTACATATATACAGTACCAGAACAAAGCTCAGTACATATATACAGCACCAGAACCACGATCAGTACATATATACAGCACCAGAACAAAGCTCAGTCCATATATACAGCACCAGAACAAAGTTCAGGACATATATACAGCACCAGCACAAATACAGCTCAATTTAGTGAAACTCCTGCCGTATAAGTTTGTATGGCGTAAAACTACTGCTCCCAGCATGGCCTGAACAATGCTAAGGATTTGCTGGGAGTTGCTGTTCCACAAAAAAAATATCATACCACACATCATCTTGCTGCAGATTATACAGGGACTACAGTACTGATTAGAGGCAGACTAAACATTTAGATTAAGTGACTCACAGTTGACATCAGAATCTATTTATTCTTTTTCTCTTTTTTTCTTCACCGTCCAGACCTCTATGATTACTTTTCCCGGCCACAGGCCATTTCTGCAGTTTTCCGCTCAGATGTCTTCAGCTTCTCACTTTTCAAACATTCCTGCACCTATAAACGAAGATAACATTTTCATGGTGCCACACACTACGCCCCTAAATATAATAGTGCCATACACTGCACCTCTAAGTATAATAGCGCCATATACTGTGACCCTGATTATAATAGCACCATACACTGTGTGCCTGATTATAATAACACTATACACTGTATCCCTGATTATAATAGCACAACCATACACTGTCACACACACACACACACACACACACACACACACACACACACACACACACACACACACATTGCCCCATGTAGAAAGTTCCCCCCAAAGAGCCCCTGTAGGTAGTTCCTTACATAGAGCCCCCTGTAGACAGGGCCCCACATAGAGCCCCCTGCAGAGAGTGCACCACACACATAGTGCCCTCCATAGAGCTCCCTGCAGAGAGTGCCCCACATAGAGCTCCCTCTAGATAGTGCGTTACCTACAGGGGGGCTGTATGGCGCTATCTGCAGAGGGGGCTGTATGGCGTTATCTACAGGGGGGGCTGTATGGCGTTATCTACATGGGGATGTATGGCGCTATCTACAGAGGGTACTGTATGGCGCTATCTACAGGTTGATGTATGCCGTTATCTACAGGGGGGCTGTATGGCGCTATCTACAGAGGGGGCTGTATGGCGCTATCTACAGGGGGCTGTATGGCGTTATCTACAGGGGGGCTGTATGGCGTTATCTACAGGGGGGTTGTATGGCGTTATCTACAGGTGGGGCTGTATGGCATTATCTACAGGTGGGGCTGTAAAAAAGGCACTATCTACAAGGGGGGGTTGTGTGACACCCAGGGAAGGGGGGGCCCCAGTCAAAAGTTTGCTATGGGGCCCAGTCTTTCCTAATTACACCCCTGGTTGTTATGTTTCTGAATAACAGGCAGATTGGTTATCTTATCTCCCTCTGGCTGAGCTTGCTTTAAAAGTAAATTTTCAAGAATCCATCCAAACCTTGCCTTTCTTTTGTAATTATGCTTTTCATCCCCGTTTTTGTTTCATTTTCTTCTTCTCAAATAGATACCCACAAGGTTGAAGTGGCCCACTTGGAATTAGTATGGTTAGAAGTTCAGCAGAATTTTAACCAGGCTCATGAGAAACAAAAGTTAGCAGCTTATAGAATGCAATCTTCTGGTCCTTTGTTTGTAGTGGAGGATAAAGTTTTGTTGTTACCAAAAAATCTTAGTTTAAAGTGGTAACCCAGGATTTAAAAAATGAGGGTTTATCCTTAGAATAGTCCATCAATATTAAAAAGATGGGGGTGCGACTCTTGCCACTCGGCCGTTTAGCTATCTGAGGAAGCTGCAGCACTCGTACGAGCATTGCAGCCTCTTCATTGTTTATTGTTTATTATTTTATTGTTTATTCTTCATTGTTTACCTCGAGTTTCATTCCTGTTCATATTTGCACATGCACACTTATATTTGTTGCAAAATTTTCGAGGCAAGAAAACACATATATCAGACTGCACCTCTAATACAAATGAAATCACTTTTACAATATTACAAAATACAAAAAAGACACAGGCAAAATTAAGAAAATTTAAAAATGCACAAACATGTGCCGGACCCAAGTCCAAGCCCCCGGTCAAGCTTGAGAACAAATCACTTATGGTAAAGGAGTTATTATACTGTAGGTCATGAACCATACTTCACATAGAGTATATGCACATGTGCCAAATAGTATATATATGTCAAAGACTTATCCCCTTTACATATAAACCTAAGAGCTCAAAACAATATAAATATCCCCACAATACAAGGAGAGCATATAGAAATAAATGTAGAAATATATACAATATTAAAAAAGTTGTCAAGGAAAGGGGATTGGTTTATGACTGTGGCTCCACGAGGATAAGAGAACCCCACAGGTATCACCGTGTTACCGGCTTATCAGGGGTAAGGTTCAAATTATATAATTCCTGTTAAATAGTGTAATATGCAAAGTATAATCAAAAATATGACAAAGTAAAAAAAAACTTTATATACAAAGGAAATTACACATGGATGGCAGTCCCAGTCTCTCATGACAGCACCACAGGCGCAGTGCCAGATTACAATGCTTAGAGAGGGCCTTCAGGCCCCTTTTGTTCAAAACTTAAGTCTGCATCTGATAAAACTTCTAGTCTGTAATGTTTTCAGAAGGTATGGTAGTTTGACAATGTGGCAGCTCTTCAGATTTGATACATGGATGCTTCTCTTCTTTCAGCCCAAGATGATGAGACTGCTCTCGTTGAGTAAGCCTTAATTACCAGAGGGGGACACGATCTATGAGAACTGTAGGTGCTCTGTATGGTTAACTTTACCCATCTGGCTAAGGAACTCTTTGAAGCTTTCTTCCCCTTATTTTTTCCCCCATTCAGGACAAATAGGTTCTTGTCTTTTTTCCAGGAAGATGTTCCCTCCAGATAATGAAGAACTGCCTGTCTAGCGTCCAGGCTATGGAATTTTTCTTCTTGTTGATCTTTTGGATCTGGTCAAAAAGAAAAGGATTATTTCTTGATATCTGTGAAAGTTCGTAGCCAACTTAGGGCTCGAAGAAGGGTCTAGCTTCAAGATAATCTTATAGGTTCTTAACATATGGCTCTATAATTGAAAAATATTGAATCTCTCCAATTCTACTAAAAATACTGTTTTTAGAGTTAAAGATTTTAACTCAGAAGAAGAGATGGGTTTGAAGGGGGGTTTACAAAGGGCCGTCAGTACTATATTTATGTTCCAAGGAGATACAGATTTTTAAGAGTAGGCTTTTACTTGGAAACAGCTTGAGTGAATCTTTTGATCCATGTGTGTTCGGCTAAAGGAGTGTTAAAGCAATTAATGCCAAAATCTGAACTCTTCGAGAACTAGGATTAAGGCCTTTGTTGAACCCAGCCTGTAAGTAATACAGGATTCTTGCAATATTTGTAGAGAGAGGGTCTGGACCCAAGTCATGTACAATGAGCAGAATTTTTTCCAGATGTTCTGATACATTTTTGAGGTAACCTCTTCAAAATAGTGGAAATTACCTCTTTAGAAAGTCCATGACATTTTAGGATCAGTCTTTCAGGATCCAAGCTGAAAGCTTCAGGGTCTCCAGGTCTTGATGGAATAAGGGACCGTGGGAGAAAAGATCCTTCTTTAGTGGGAGTAGGATAGGATCCTCCAATGCCAGATGTTTTAGGACCGGAAACCAACTAATTTTGGGCCAGTAGGGTAGAATCATAATCACCCTTGTGTGCTCTTCCTGAATTTTACTGAGCACTAGGGGAATTAGAGGAAAAATGGTGAACGCATAGGCTAGACCCATGTTCCAATGTTGAGACAGCGCATTTATTCCAGCCGGGTTATCACTGTGATTTAGGAAAAATAATAATTTCACCTGAGTATTTTGTTTTGTAGCAAATAGGTCTATCTGCGGATGGCCCCATTTCTCTGCAAGGGATTGAAAGACTTCCCTGTTCCGAGTCTATTCCACTGGATCTATTTTCCTGTGACTCAAAAAGTTGGCTGACATATCTCTGACCCTCTTAGATGGACTGCTGATAGAGAGAGAATATTTTCTTCCGGCTGAAGATGGTAATGTTTCGTACCTCCTTGATAGCAGAGCAAAGACACGGCGGTGATTTTTTCTGATAAGATTCTCAGATGTGTTCCTTTTAAAGGGGAGGGGCTTCTCTGAAGGTTTCCCATACGGCTCTTAGTTCTCTGTAATTTGAGGACCTCTCCCTTACTCGGGGAGACCAGGTACTTTGAAATTATCTGCCCTGGACCAGGGATCCCAAACCCTGTTTTGTTGCATCTGTGGTAATCACCAGCTATGGGGTCACCAGCTATGGGGAAGATAACTCCCTCGTTTAAATGGATCAGGGATCACCACCAGAGCGGATTTTACTTCCTCTGCGATAAGAATCTTGGTATTTAATTAATCTTGTCTGCGATCCCATGACAATAGAATTATGTCCTGAAGAGGACGAAAGTGGAATTGACTCCATGGGCCAGATTGGATGCTGGATTTCATTAGACATAGGATCTGCATAGCATCTTACAGGGAGCAAATGGAGCAAGTGCTTTTCCTCGAAAACGTTCTCACTTTCTTTTGTAGAAAGAATTGTTTGTCTATCGGAAGGAAGAAACATTGTAGGGAGGAATCTAGCAGAACCCCCAAGAACATCTTCTAAGTTTGTGAGTTTGGGGGTGGGGGTCTGATTTTTCAGAATTTACTATCTTTCCTTATGCCTGAAAAAGAGCAAGAACTTGACTATGATGGTTTTCTAGGATAGATGGAGTATCTGCCCCCAGTAGGAAGTCGTTTTGATACGGAACGATGATTACATCCTGTTTTGAGAACCCCATTATTTCCGCCACAATTTTTGTGAAGAATCTGGTGGCCTACAAAGTGCCAAAGGGGAGGCAACAGAATTGAAAGTGAAGAATGTTGGGACCATTCTGAATCGCGAGCCTAAGGTACCTTTGATAGTTTATGTAAATCGGGACATGGTAGTACGCATCTTTTAATTCTATCGTACACAAGGCTGCACCCTGTTTTATCAAGGGCGTAGTGGAACAAATTGATTCCATCTTGAATCTCCGTACTTAACCCATCTGTTTAAGAACTTCAGGTTAATTATTGTTCTGAAAGTCCCATTTGGTTTCTTGACGCGGAACAGTTTGGAAGAATGTCTCTTGTAGAGTTCCTTGATTGGAATGGGAGAAATGACATTTAATTGTATTAGTATATGTATGTCTAGATATAAGGACTGTTGGGGATTTTTGAGTGGTAAGAAGATATCTGAAGTTTATCTGGGTTTAGAGATGAGAATTCTATTCTTTATCCTTCTCTGGTGGTTTGAAGAACCCAAGGGTTTTCAGTTATTTTTGTCCAATTGTTGTGAAACTGTAGGAGTTTCCTCTCCCCTTACACCACTGGCGTCATTGCTTATTGGAAGAGAAGGCGTTATTAAGGTTAAGAAGAAACCCCCGTCCCCTTCCTCCTTTAGGATAACTCCAGTGCCCCGATTTTTCCTTTCCACTGTAGTTGTTAAGCTGTGTAAGATACTTCCGAAAGGAGGGGAATTTCCTGGATTTCTCCTATGGAAAGCTTTTTCTTCTTAACCAATGCATTTTCTAGCTTATTGACAAGAAGGGTCCAAATACCAGTGACCCAGAAAAAGGGAGAGAGCACAACTTATTTTTGTACTTTGTATCTACTGTCAACATTTTCAACCACAAAGCTCTTCTAGGGGCATTTGATAGTGCTCCATTTCAAGCAGTAAATCTTACTGAATTCGCTGATGCGTTCGTTAGAAAAACCCCTTTGTATCTTGAGTAAGGGAAGGGATTCTATTATTTCTTCTCTAGGAGGATTTATCATCAGATAATTTTCTAGTTGGTTTAACCAGATGAACATTGATCTTGCCAGCGACATAGCAGCAATGTTAGTTCAAACTAGGGCGGAAGATGATTCACAGGCTCTTTTAAGAAGTCCATTCGCTTTATGATCAATAGGATCCTTTAGTTGGGAGGAATCCTCAAATGGAATAGCTGTTTTATTTGCTACTCTTGCCGCTGGAATGTCTACACGTGGGACTTCATCCAAGGATTTTGTGTCCTCGATGTCAAAGAGAAGTCTATTTTTAAACTCTCTTGAAAAAAAGTTATTTTTACAAATCTTCCCACTCTGCCAGGATCATTTTCTTAAGGTTTTCATACACTGGGAACGCCCAAGTTTTCCTTTTCATAAGGCCCTCAAACATCTCGTCCTGGTTAGTATGGGTACATCTTCCTCCTTAATAGTCATGGTTTCCCTAATAGTTTGAATAAGGGTGCCTGACATTTCTGAGGAAACATACATATTTTTCTCCTGCTCCGAGTCCGATGCTTGAGAGGATGGGCACCATGATGATCCAACTCCATTCTTGGTCTCTCCGATGGGATGATGGGATGGGATGGATCACTATAACCCCATTATACTATATCATATATATGTAACAAAATTTGTGAGTATATAGTGTAAAAGACATATATGGATTAACATACAAAATTAAGTATATATATATATATATATATATATATATATCCCTCTCTCTCTCTCTCTCTCTCTCTCTCTCTATATATATATATATATATATATATATATATATATATATATATATATATAAAGTCATAATAAATAAATAACAGCATATACCAATTGTAGCAGCTGTGCAAGCTGTTGCAGCGCTGTTCCATTCACTTGAATGAGACTGAGGCTTAAATGAGGTGTCAGAGGCACACAGAAGCTGCTGTCAGCCTAGCCAGCAGAGCAGCTGACTGGTGGATTTGTCTGTCAGGGGCAATGTGCATCTTCTATGTACAGACGCTACATAGAAGCTGCAGCACTAAAATGGAGCAAAATCTTAAAGTTAAAGTATATTACACAAGTGAGTAGTATCCAAAATACATGCATTTTATTAAAAATAAATAAAAAATAGGCACTAGAGATTCGGCACGAATAAAATTCCGTCTGTGTTTCTGAAAAGTTTCGGATTCGCCAAAATCTGAAACTTTTGGGATCTGCGTCACACAAATTGTCAAAATGGCGGCCTCTGGCGAGCGCCAGTAGCCATCTTGCAGATTATAGAAAAAAAACAGGGAGAAGAGAGGAGATGACATTAAAGTACTCCCAAGGCAGGGTCAGACATGCCATATGTGCAAGTTGTGTGAATGTACAGGAGCCCTGTAAATAAGAGGGGGGCACTGTAATAAAAAGATATATTAACTGACATTTAAAGTGTAGCTAAACGTTCGACAAACTTCTGACATGTCATAGTGACATGTCAGAAGTTTATATTGGCTGAAGAGTTCGTGTGAGCGCTCAGCTGCTTCATGTCTGTTTGGCTTTTTACGGAAATAAATGTATTGGTGTACGGACTCAATAGAAAGTCTATGAGCCCGTACTCCGATACATCGGCTTTCCGGAAAAAGCCGAACAGAAACGAAACAGCTGAGCGTTCACACGAACGCTTCAGTTGCTTCATTTTAGCGATTGGTGGGGGTCTCCGTACTCGGATCCCCACCAATACAAACTTCTGACATGTCACTATGACATGTCAGAAGTTTGTCGAACATTTAGCTACACTTTAATGGATATAACTAATTTATTTCATGGCTCACAGTCACTGATAAATTAGAATATGAAGGAAGTGTGCTATGTTAGGTTATTAGAGAGCAACGGGGCATATATTGTTCTTGCATGGGGGCCCACTGTTGTCTGCGTCTGCCCTTGACCCAAGACTATGGTTCTACACTGTGGTGTGATATTAACCCCTTCCCGAAATTTCACGTATCCATACGTCATAGCCGAGTAGGGGAAGTATGGAGCGGGCTCACCCCGCTCCATACAATGCGGGTGCCGGCTGTATATTAGAACAGCCTACACTTCACAGAAATGAGCGGGATCGCGTTCGAGCGCAATTCCATATATTTAACCCATTAAATGATCTGGTCAATAGCGACCACGACATTTAAATCGTTAGAAAGCGGGGCCCCATGTCTGCCATCTTTTTGCTCCTATTATGCCCTGCCCCTGACAGGGCTTAACACATGCCTACCAGAAAGACGATTTGTATTGCAGTATACAGTATTGCGGTTACATTAGTATTGCAGTATATAGTGGAAACGATCCAACGATCACTGGTTCAAGTCCACTATAGGGACTAATAAAAAAGTACAAATCTGTGAAATAAAGTTTTTTTTATGAACAAAAAATAAAAAAAATTAAAAGTTCAAAAAACCCCGCTTTTCCCATTTCCCCCCTAAAGCATTGTAAAATAAATAAATAAACATAATTGGTATCGCCGCATCTGTAAAAGTCTGAACTATTACAATATATCATTATTTAAGGCCCCATGCACACGAACGTAAAAACGCCCATAATCACGGGCAGTAATTACGGCCCGTAATTACGGGCCCATAGACTTCTATTGGCCACGGGTACCTCCCCGTATGCTTACGGGAAGGTGCCCGTGCCGTTGAAAAATATAGAACATGTCCTATTTCAGGCCGTAATTATGGCACGGGCAGGCCCATAGAAGTCTATGGGGCTCCCGTAATTACGGGTGACTACGTGTGTGCACCCGTAATTACGGGAGCGTTGCTAGGCGACGTCAGTGTATAGTCACCGTCCAGGGTGCTGAAAGAGTTAAACGATTGTCAGTAACTCTTTCAGCACCAGGGACAGTGGCTACCGATCACAATATAGATAAAGCTGTAAAAAAAAAAGATGTTCATACTTACCCAGAACTCCCTGCTTCTTCCTCCATTCCGGCCTCCTGGGATGACGTTACAGCCCATGTGATCGCTGCAGCCAATCACAGGCCAATCACTGGCTGCAGCGGTCACATGGACTGCGTGTCATCCAGGGAGGTCAGACTGGATGTCAAGAGAGGGACGCGTCACCAAGACAACGGCCGGGTAAGTATGAATTTCTTTTACTTTTATTACAGAAAGGGCTGTCTCTTCTCTCTATCCTGCACTGATAGAGAGAAGGGCTGCCGATTACTGCAGTGTAATTTTGCAGCGAAAACGTGCCCGGAAATACGGGTGGAACACGGGTGACACCGGACCCGTATTTTCGGGAATGGGTCCGTAAATACTGGTGCAATACGGGTCGAATACGTGTGACAAAGGACCCGTATTTACGCCAGTATTTACGGGTGGACAAAAATATGGTCGTGTGCATGGGGCCTTACCTGCACGGTGTATGCCGTAAAACAAAATAATTTAAACGCCAGAATCGCTATGTTTTGGACACCTCATCTCCCACAAAAAATAGAATAAAAAGTGATCAAAACCTTGCATGTCCCCCAAAATGGTATCATTAAAAACTACAGCTTATCCCGCAAAAAATTAAGCCCTCATACTGCTTAATGGACAGAAAAATAAAAAAGTTATGACTCTCAGATTTTGGCGACACAAAATAAATTTTATTTTACAGTTAGTTTTTTCCTTGTAAAAGTAGTAAAATATAGAAAAAACTATATAAATTTGTAATTGCCGTAATTGTATTGACCCACAGAATAAAGTTAATATGCTGTTTTAATTACACAGTGAATTCCGTAAAAACAAAGCGCAAAAAACAAAGGAGGAATCACTGTTTTTTTCATTTCCTACCCCACAAATAATTTTTTCCCATTTTCTAGGACATTATATGGTACAATAAATGGGGCTATGAAAAACTACAACTCCTCCCGCAAAATTCATATCGACAGAAAAATGAGAATTCACTAAATTTTGGGTTTAATATATGAGTTTCACTTTTTGAATTACTGAAATAAATTAACTTTTTGATGATATTCTAATTCATTGAGAAGGACTAGTATATTTCAAAGAAACTTGCAAAATCAGATATGAAGTCCTTTCCTTTAGTTCAGCACATGTTTTGTTTGTTCCCCATAATATATAAAACTCAGTATTACAATAATACTGATTCAGCTACAAAGCTTCACGGCATAAAAACTCCACACTGGCTGTATTATTTATAAGCTGATATCATTATCAGTGACACATTGCTACACCTGCAACACAAGTGAGAAAAATAATGTCCTAATCCTACAGCTTTGTCATAGCAACTTCTCACTATTTAAAATATATACCTTTTATGTATACAGAAAACCCAATTCTCCTAATAAATAGGGCAAATGAGTACATAAAACAAATCCTTTATTTATTTTCAGTAATATGAGTGTGAAGTCCAATATGTTACTGCGGAATATTAGGATAAATCAGCTATCTACAACTAATGACCCAGATAAATCCACATATATATCACCAGTCTCTGATAACTGAATGTTTTAATGATCTGATCATAGTAGTGACTTCATTTTTCCCAGGTACTTTGTAGTTTGAGTTCTGAGACACTACAAGCTCATTTCACTTCACATTAAACAGTTTACAGATCAACTGCATATAATTTGCTGTACTGGATACAACCTGATCTGGTCGCCCAAACCTCTTCAGTCTTCACATAACCCCTCTATCCTTAAAGGGGTTGTCTCTTTTACGTTCATTTACTAAACTTTTATACTTATCTACACCTTTTTAAAAAAAATTATCCTTCAAAAGCCTTCCTGGTTTGGGGGTGGGCAAGCATCCGACCCCATATGACCACTGGTAGGTCCTCAGCGAAATATAAAAAATAGTTGATAAAACATAAATCACATTACAGGAAATGGTATTAGTACTCTGAAATAAGGTCTCTCTCTCTCTCTCTCTCTCTCTCTCTGTCTCTCTCTCTCACTCTCTCTCACTCTCTCTCTCATTACAAATGAGTTTCTAGAAGTTATTTTTAACTTCTTGTCTCACTTGGGGCAAGTACAGAGAGGGACTACTGAGTAGGGCAGAGAGGGACTACTGAGAAGTGCTGTGACAGGATGACTGTGTATGATTAATGTTAGTATCACTTATACGTATGATTATGCATTTAGGTAGGCCATTAGTATCGGATCTGCCAATGATCTATGTTTTGCAATCTAGGCAACAGGGATTGGACAAATTGGATTTTAATCTGTCTGATCCCAATATTTTATTGAAATAAGTAGCACCAGAGATGTCTGGCAGCTACTTATCTCCCACCCTCTATAGCAAAAGCATTTCAGCTTACTAGCCATGCTAGCTATTAAGGTGGCCAGTTTTGGCGTTAAGCTTTTTGGTTAAGTGCTATCCCCTGATAAATTCTTTCTTCTATAGATCTTCTAAAGGTTCCGTCGTTTTGACTGAATCAATAGCGTTGTCGACTACGGTATTAATTCCATCAAAACGACGTAAACCTTGCACAACGGAGACAAACGGAAACCATTGGCACCGGATCCGTCACCACTGAAATCAATGGTGATGGAAACGGAAACAAACTGTAATGGCAGGGGGTAGGGAGACGGACAAGTGAGCCCTAATCTACCCGCCACTCTGACCCTGCCTACTTGCAACGACCCGCCCTAGGCGACGGGGTACAACTGGGCGGCGGTCCCTGCGCTCAGTAAGTGCACGACAAACACGACAAACATACAAAGGAACACAAGCAAGGAAAAGGGGCTGTTGCCCACGGCAACACCGTGAGCAACCAGAGTGGTGAACGAGCCGAGTCAAGCCAGGAGTGTGCGAGGTACAAAACGAAAAGCAGAAGAGTAGTCGGTAAGCCAGGGTCTGTATGGAGCAGGATCAAAAATAGCAGGAGCTGTAGCTGGGCCAGGAAACCACAAGGAGGGAAACACAAGCAATAACAAGCACCGAGGGACAGGAAGTGCAGGCTTAAATAGACCGAGGGCGGGAGCTAGCTGAGTCTGGCCAGGTTACGATAGGCTCTCCCACTCCTAAGCCTGCCAGCCTGAATGGTGGAAGCAGGAGTCAGTCTCAGGGATGTATTCTCAGGTGCTGACTGATTAGTTCTGGGAGTTAACCCCGAAGCTGTGCCTGGCAGATCAATTACACATACGGTTTCCGTTTGTGTCTGTCAGTGCTCTGTCCCGATGGAAATGTCCGACGGAACGTTGGAATGGAGCCCTAGCGCACATGTGAACGAAGCCTATACTGAAAACCTAATCATTCATGTGTGACTGCAGTTAATAGCAGTATACCACTCCCCCATGTTATATTCGCTGGTTACAGGGAGCTGAGACAAGGAATTGTTTGGGAGGGTCCTCACACTTTGTTAGATTATCAGTGATTTTCTTTGGTATTTCTTACCTCCTGTACAAGAAGCTCTTGCAAAATGTGGAACTTTAAGAAGCAAGCAGGGCAAGACAGTTGATACACCGTATAGCAGAATTGAGCAATGTACATTATGCTTGTACTCAAAATGTAACACTACCTATGACACTTACAGATTGTAGTAATTTCTTATAAAACACTGTATATACTGCTCCAGACATAAATGGGAGACTTATACAGAGTGAATATGAATTATGCAAACCTCTTGATGTAGAAGGTGAATTGAATAGAAGCTGTAATAGAAAATATTGCAAACTTACTATGTGGGTAACAATGTAAAATTAAATTTTAGTAGAGGGAGACACACTCAAAGGGGTCTATTCATCAGAGACATTTATGACATATCCACAGGATAGGTCATAAATGTCAGATAGATGCGGGTCTCACCTCTGGGATCTGCACCTATCACTAGAACGTGGCCCCCTAAACCCCGTTCTACTGCTCTGTGTTGTGGCTGAAGCGTGTGATTTCCAACCATGCATTACGGGAATAACGTAGCTCGCTGAGTTACGCTGTTTCCGTAACTCCCTTAGTAGTGAATGGCGGTGCAATTTTAAAATTAGTTTTTATTAAAAAATATTTTTACTTTTGGAGATACAGCTGCTTTGTATGCTGTATTCAGAGCAGCTGTATTGTTAGCTGAATCTTGTACCCATCAGGTACGCGGGACTGACGGGTTTACTAAAAGCGGGTCCTGCGTGTCTGATACGCGGGATACACCTGTTATCCATCACATCTAACTTCATTACTTGGATGTGATTGATTACAGGTGGATCTTGCCTGTCACAGACATGCAGGGCTCACTGACACTGAACCCATCAGATCCGCGGGACTGACTGATTCAGGTCTTGGCGAAAGATACAGCTGCTCTGTATACAGGATACAGAGCAGTTGTATCTCAAAGTAAAAATTATTTTTGATATAAAAACTGATTTGAAAGTTGCAACAAACACACTGACTGACATTTTTAGTGAAAAGGAAAAATCACTTTCAAAGGTTTAAATAGCCTTTAAAGATTTACATAAGTCGTTACATAGGGCGCCCAAAGTACAATGTAGTTTTGTTGAGTTTTGCCGCGATTTTGCCGCGAATCATGACAAAAACCGTGACTAAACTGCATTGTATATGTCCTGCAAAAGGAACTTTAGACATAAGGTCACATGACCTCATCTCTGAAGTTCTTACTACTGTTTAGAGACCTGCTCGTCACATGACGGCAGGTACTTGAACAGCAGCAGCGGCAGCAAAATTCCACAGGGATTTAGAGGTCTGGTCTGGGGTGTGTATTAGATAAGGGAGTCAGGTCTGGGGTCATTATTAGTGTAGGGGGTCAGGTCTGGAGTCTGTATTTAGGGGGTCTGTATTAGTTTGGGGTCTGTATTTAGGGGGTCTGTATTTAGGCGTCTGGGGTCTGTATTAGTTTATGGGGTCTGTATTTAGGGGGCCTGGTCTAGGGTCTGTATTTGTTTAGGGGTCTTTATTTAGGGGTCTGTATTAGTTTAGGGGGTCTGGTCTGAGGTCTGTATTAAGGGAGTCAGGTCTGGTGTCATTATTAGTGTAGGGGGTCATGTCTGGGGTCTGTATTTAGGGGTCTGGTCTGAGGTCTGTATTTATTTAGGGTGCTTGTTCTGGGGTCTGTATTTGTTTAGGGGTGGTCTGGTCTGGGGACTGCAATAGTTTAGAAGGTCTGGGCTGTATGTATTCTATGATCTAGTCTGGGGTCCAAATGTATTAGTCTGAGTAAAAAGGGTTTTCTGGGCACATCGATTGGTCATCAGTATAAAAAACAGTCTATGCCCGGACAACCCCTCCTGGGCCTTGGTGTCTAAATGTGTGTGTTTCTCCAGAGGCTGGAAATGGCTGCAGAAGTGGTGGGCAAAGATGTCTCATCAGGAGAAGTCGCCATAACGGTCTGTGTCAGATGAAGAAAAGAAAACTACTCCTATCAGAGAAGACGTCACTTGTGAGTCACTGTATCTATAGGTGATCTGTCCCCTCTCCTGACAAGTCTGTTGTAGGAAATCCTTGTATTCTACATATCTTTGTGTACCCAGGACTAATAGACAAATATGTGTTACTATTCCCATTGTCATGAGGAAGTGTCCCTGAACAGTGTGATACTGTCAGCGATGGTTGGAGACTGTCAGTATGTAGGGACACAGCCCTTTGACAAGGGGAACCGTAACAACCATTTATCAATACTTGCACAAAAAACTGGTGTTCAGAGCGGCGGTGGGGAAGGGGGGCCCAAGTTTGTGGAACAGCACAGGGCCTATGGTCTACTTAATCCACCACTGGTTGTGCTATAGTATTGATGATAGGTGCTAAATAGGTATATCTTGTACTAGGGGCTATAGGATATTAGCTACATCCCTACAATACTACAGAACCGTACTATTTCACTACATGAATATATGAACAATACAGAATCAAAGATCATTCTATCTGTTTGTCACATCTTGCTAACCTACTCAATGTACAAAAACAAGAAATACTGTAGGCGAAAGATGGAAGTATGACTGCAGGGTCAGATTATACAGAGTTTGTTTGTAGTCTGTATCCATGGAGACAATGAAGTGCATTGGAGCAATCAAAAAATAGTTACAAGGATGGACATAATGTAGCATTTAAACTAACACATTCCATTATATCATATACAAGGATTTAAGACCAGTAAGGAATGTCATTTCAGCATAAAGTAGGAAAATGTTAAACTATTTATTGTTATACATAAACCTTACATTGTCAATCTGACACAATTAAATAGATGTTAGAATGTACATTACACCTGTGTTCTTTGTCCTGCGTATGTATCTTATGTAACTGTAGAATCAAATAATGTGCTGTTGAATAGCTTTCTTATGGTTGACTCATCTGACATGGGGGGGGGGGGGGCGATGTGTAGCCAATGTAAATATATATCCAGACAAATAATATTAATATTTTTTAGAGCATACTTAATTTTGAGAGATGACTTTTCCACTATGATAAACTTTGTTCTCTTAATTTAAATGGACATCATCCATAAAAAAATGGTTATGGTTGTTCTATGGTTGTTCTACGATTGTGGTGGTGCCTAACATGTAGATTATTTTTTTTTACAGTGACCCCTTTTTTAAAAAAAAATCAAATATATTCCATTTATTTTTATTTTTTTTGGAGGTTCTTTTTAATTTTTATGAAACTCCATTTTACTTATTTTTTTCTGTCCCACTAGGGGACTTGAAGCAGCGATTCTTTGATCGCTTGTATAATGCTTTGGAATACTTAGTATTCCAAAGCATTATTGCCTGTCAGTGTATCACTGACAGGCAATCTATATGGCCATGTCTTTTGCCTGGCCTAAAAGACAGTTACTGATGGCAAAACTTTGTTAGGCCCCTGGTTTCCATGGCAACTCATCAGCTCCTCCGCTATTGTGTCATACGGCGCCGATGGGCTCAAAGAGGGAACCACCTCCCTCTGTCAAAAACCTTAGATTACAGTGGTTATTATTGACCATGGAATTTAAAGGGTTAAACTGCTAGAATCGGAGTTCTCTCTGATCCCAGCAGTTGGGTCAGGACCGCGGCTGTGTATAACAACCGTGCTTCTACCGCTGATCTCGTGTGTACATTGGCAGTACGCATAGGATCCAAGTGACAGATATATATTCGTCACAATTCAGGAACCGGCACCTCTGAGTGACGAATATATCCATCGCTTGTCGTTAAAGGGAAGAATTTTGATACTATAGTAATTTGTAAGTGAAAGCAGGATCTAATACATTTTAAAAAACAGTTCTTTTGTAAATCCTGTTAAAATTTTAGATGCTGTTCCAGTCTGCTAATTCTCTGGGATACTTATCTCTAATATTTTTAATAAACATTGAAACTTTTGAAATGAATCAACATCGACATCCCATATACATGTAACGTTAGCCCTAAGTTTGGGCTATTATAGTGCCAGAAGGGGTGGTGTGAGCCCTCCTTGTTACCAAGGGATTTGATTTGGGACTACGCTAGCGAGCGAAGTCCAAGGGAAGTGGAATTCCCCGATATTCAGCTTTTAACCTAACCAGATACTCAAAATGACCATCTCTCGTGTTGAATAAGGTTTTCTACCCATCACCCTCACAAACACGAATCATGTTGTATGCACCCCGTAAGTCTGGCTCCTTGTAAACTATCAAAGAGTTCACAAATCAATGGCAGGGTATTTATTTTTTTACAGTAATTTCATTTAGGCCGCGATAATCTATACAAGGCCTTAGAGTCCAGTATTCTTTCTCAAAAAAGAAAAACCCAGCTCCAGTTGGTGAAGAAGATTTGCAGATGAAACCCTTCTCCAGGTTTTCCTTAATATATTGAGACATAGCTTCTGTCTCAGGAATAGACAAGGGGTATACCCATTCCCGAGGAGGTGTAGAAATGGGTACCAAGTCTATGGCACAGTCGTACGATCTATGAGGGGGAAGGGTCTCTGTTTGACATTTGCAGAAAACATCTGCGTAGCTGGCAGGGGAGGTTCAATAATTTGAGCCGTGATAGGATGAACGACTTTAAGACATTGCGAATGACAGGTTTTACCCCGACGGGTAATTTGAGCTATAGTCCAATGTTTGACTGGTGGATGTTTCCAGAGCCAGGGCAGACCCAGGAGCAGACAACCGATGGACCTTTTCAGCACATAGAATGAAATTGTCTCACGGGGGAGTTCTCCCACTTGCATGGAAATAGGTTCAGTGAAATGGTAGACAGCCTCAGTAATTAATTTCCCATCCACATAAGAAATTGTCAGTGGTTTATCCAATTGGATTACTGGGATCTTGTAGCGAGTAACCAGGGATTAACAGAGAAAATTCTCTGCAAAACCATAGTCAAGAAATCCTGGTACAGTGAAGAAAACTCCAGCAGTAGATAAAGTGACAGGTATCGTCATTTTCTGAGAGGCAGATTTACTGGCTAGGGTAGCCTCTTCCACTTGCCATAGGCATTTGAGTTTCCCGGTCTCACTGGACAGTTGTTCAGAAAATGTGTTTTATCCCCACAGTAAAGACACACAGTATAATGCCCCATAGTGCCCTCCACACAGTATAATGCCCCTATAGGGACTCCCCACATAGTATAATGCCCCATAGTGCCCACCACACAGTATATTGCCCCTATAGTGCCTCCCCACAGAGTATAATGCCCTATAGCTGCAGCCAAACCCAGTATAATGCCCCCACACAGTATAATGCCGCCATAGCTGCCCTCCACACCCAGTATAAAGCACCCATAGCTGCCCACACACAGTATACTGCCACCATAGCTGCCCCCATGCAGTATAATGCCCGCATAGCTGCCCCATACCCAGTATAATATCCACACACTGTAAAATGTCCCATAGCTGCCACACCTAGTATAATGCCCTCATAGTTGCCCCCACACAGTATAATGCCTCTATAGCTGCCCTCGCAGTCTAATACCCCTATAACTGCCCTCCACACAGAATAATGCCCCATAGCTGCCTTACACACACACACACACACACACACACACACGCACGCACGCACGCACGCGCACACACACACACACACAGTATAATGCCTCTATAGCTACTCTCCACACAGTATAATGCCCCCATAGTTGTCTGGACGCAGTATCATGTCTTATAGCTTCCCCCATGCAGTTTAGTGCCCCCATAGCTGTCCCAACAGGATTCTGCCCGATAGCTGCCCCAATGGTGCCTAATAGACATGCCACATTAGTGCCTAATGAAAAATAAAATAAATACTCACCTAGCTCCATTTCCACAACAAGCTCCTCCGGTCTGTGCTCCATGTGGCTTGGCGCAGACAGGCACGATGACATCACTGCATCGTGCCTGTCTGTGCCTGTCACATAATGAAAGGTTGAGTAGCAAGCTGACGGCCCTCTGCTACAATGTTGTATTCAACTGTTTCTGCATCCTGTGCAGAAACAGTTAAACCGGGAAAAAAAATGAAACAAAAAAAATTAAATGCGCCTGATGGTGACGGTTAACTGCCCGCAATTTCAGGTGTTTTTTTTTTAATTATTAGTAATTGCCCAGCCTTATTCAGTACATAGAAATATAGCAAAAACTAAAGAAGGAGAACTGGGAGATTGGGAACACAGGGCAGGAGGAGCTTTATATAAGAATCAGGTGATGATTACAAAATTGTTATACGCTGGCTCATTAGGAACAGCAGGGTCAGCGTGCTAGGACCCAGTGCAGCATGCCAGCTGTACGCTAAAGCAATAGGAGAGGAGCAGCATGGGGGAGAAGGGTGCCGAGGAGAGGTAAGTACAAGCGATGAACGTGACAATACAGATACTTATCTCACAGATGCTTCCATCGACCAGTGCTTTCCACTAAAGTACAGTTATGATTAAAAATATTTAGCTACCTACAAATTTTTCCATTATTAGATGTGTGAATGTGTTCAATATGACAGTAAACTTTACTATTGGAACTCAATGTAATTATATATATATATACACATACATTTATTTATTTTTTTAACTCTTTTTATTGAACAATAAACATTCCATGCACAGTATAGGTACAAGCGCAGAAGCATATAAATAGAATAAATGACAAGTTGCATAAGACAGCTGAATATACAGCACTTTTAATATGAACAATCATTCAAGTCCAAGAAAAATAAAGAATATAAAAGGTTACAAGATTCAAGAAGGTATGTAACAATAGTATTCTCATATAGCAATATGTAGTCATAGAAACTTCACATTATCAGACAATATCCCGCGCTAACATCGTATTTCTAAGGTCAATAAACCGTTGCGTAGCATACAGAGTGTGTGGTGAGTCAAACCAGGAAACCCAGACTTTAGAGAATTTGCCTTCACACCCTTTATTTTTATATACTTTTTTGGTATATGGTAAGGTGGCATTTACCAAAGCTTTCCATTGTGAGATGGAAGGTGGTCTTGGGCCCATCCACCTAATTGCTATGGCCTCACGCGCTAGGAATAATACCTCCCTCTAAAATACCCTATTATGATGTGACCAGTTATCTTCAGTGACAATACTAAATAAACATACCAAGGGTGTGAAGGGTATCGGCAGCTTCAGGACATCGGAGAGCAATGTTATCACCTCCCCCCAAAAGGAGTATATGCATGAGCACGCCCAGATCATGTGCCAAAAATCTGCTCTAGAGGTCTGACATCTACAGCACTCAGTAGTCGGGCATCTATTCATTTTTTTAAGTCGAACTGGCTTCAGGTAACTTTGGTGAGTTATAAATAATTGTGTCATCCTATTTTTGGCAGCTGGAGACACCAATGTATGGGAGTTCAACACATCAATCCAGATCTCAAAGGACATCTCAGGTATCAACTCCCTCCATCGTGTCTCCACTACCAGTGGTGCCGCTTTCAATTTAGCCTGAATGAGGAAGGAATAGATTACCGAAATCAGACTCCTAGGTCTCTGGGACCTAAAAATTCCAATGAGGGGAAAATCTGAGATGTTTCTGGTTCTAAGCGGATATTGAATCTGTAAAGCATGACGAAGCTGAAGAAACTTAAAAAAGGAATCCCTAGGTATGCCAAAATCTAATTGTAATTGCACAAAAGGCTTAATACTTCCCTCTTTATACACATCCCAATACACTTAACCCCACGCAACGTCCAGAATTGTGGATCTAGGGCACTTGAGATATGGGGCAGAGACGGGTTATGCCATAAAGGAGTTTCAGACATAATATCCACATAATTGAGCAACTTCTTGGTAGCTAGCCATACCTGTGCTGCTATTCTATGGGAGTAAACTCCTGAACAATGACGTCGAACCCTCCAAAACAGGCCATAGGTGTGAAACATTCAGATAGTATGCCAAATGGTTCTCACGATTGGGGAGAATTCCCAGTTCAGTCCAGGAAGTAAGGTAGCGTAGCTGTCCAGACAGGTAATATAAATAGATATCTGGGAGAGAGGCACTACCCATACATTTGGGTCTCTGTAGTGTACTTAATTTAAGCTTTGATCTATTAGTTCCCCATATGAAGGACGGAAATAGAGCATGAACATTTTTTATTTTTTTTTCCATCAAAAGAGTTTATTTTTCAATTTTGCAGAAAATTACATTGAAAACAATATTCACAAATCCAAGAAACAAGCATAACATACAAACAAAGCAAACAGAATTACTTGATGACAAGACAAGAGTTGTTACATTACGTCACATCACATCTTGTATTCCATTTTCCAAACATGACTATTGGTATATTAGTTACATGATGAGCAGAGTTAGGTCTCGGCTTGTTTCAACACATGCTGACCCCTCCAGTCCCGCCACCCCACCTAGCATTTCGTGTTACCTGTCCACCACCTCTCTGTACATTCCGCCCTCTCCCTATAGAAACTAAAGGTGTCCTCCAGCTCAGCACCTCCTATTCCCTGTAGTGAGAACTCTGCATCCAACATGACCAAGACATTTGGAATTTGGCATACTGGAGATGTTGAGACGCTATCGTTTTCTCATACATACATGTTGTATTAACTAAATTTGTGATTTCTAGCACATGAGGCTGTACCTGGGATTTCCAGTGCCAGGTTATGGTTAGTTTGGTAACCATGTAGATATGAGCCACGACCGTCCGTGCGGTAGTCGGGATATCCCCTATACCCACTAGCAGTAACGCCAGTTCCGGTGTCAGAGGAAAGCACAATTTAGATTGTGCTACTTGATGTGCAGCCATCCATAGTGGCTGGATGGTTGGGCAGGACCACAGGATATGTAAAAGAGTCCCTGGATCTCCGCATTTCCTCCAGCAAAATATTGAGGTGGTTGGGAACATTAAATGAAGTCTGGAGGGGTTGTAGTACCATCTCATGTTGGTTTTAATGATGGCCTCCTGCAATGAGGTGCACCTAAATATTTTATATATACAGTGAAATGTTTTTTCTCATTGATCCTCAGTGAAGGATACTCTCAAATCCCTTTCCCATTTCAGCATGGCCGCAGTTTTCACAAATACACTTCTCCCCCCCCCAGAAGGTTGTAGTAGAACGAGATCCCCCTACCCTTCCCACCGAGTATACAAGGTGTCTAACAATGTCCCCCGCAACATATCCGGACCTGGGGACCGATCTTTGAAGAAAGTCTCTCACCTGAAGAAACCTGTAGAGTTCCCTATGTGAAAGGCCGAATCTATCTCTGAGGTTTTGGAAGCGGAGAGTGTTATGATTATCGTAGAGATCATGGATCGAACCAACCCCCCGCTCTTTCCAGGTGTTCAGATCCAGGTCTGGGATCTGATCCTCTAAAAAGGTTAGAGGAACCTGAGTTAACGGGAGCTGCGAGTCCCGTCCCATTGTAGATTTGAATTGGAGCCAGATACTATTGGTGACTGTGATGGGTGTGAGAAATGTAGGCCCATTAGATCGGTGCCATAGGTTGTTAACTAGAAGAGATTGTAGTGATGTGCAACCACTAATATGAGTCTCAATCTCCACCCATCTCTTATCCCCTGTGTTGTTCCACCAGAATGCTGTCTGATCCAGAATGCAGGCCATGTAATAGTCCTTAAGACTGGGTAAGCCCAGTCCCCCAACCCTCCTATGTTTGGTGAGGAGCTTGGCCGCTATCCGAGGACGTTTATTGTTCCATATACATTTTAAGAGCATACTATGTGCCTGTGAGAAGAAGGATTGCGGAATATGAATCGGTAAAGCCCGAAAAAGATATATGAGCTTGGGGAGAATCAGCATTTTGTACGCCGCCACCCTCCCAAACCAAGAAACTATATACTTCGAATACTTGGCGATGTCCTCACTTATGACTGACAGCATAGGGGGGAAGATTTGTCTGGTACATCTTGCTAGAGGGAAAGGCCAGGTGGACGCCCAAGTATGAGATGTCTTCATTACGCCAGTCTAGTGTAAATTCCCTTTTTAAAGTCAAGAGCAGAGACGGGAGTACGTGTATAGGAAGGATTTGCGACTTTTCCCTATTCAATTTGTAATATGAGACCTGACTATATTCATCCAGAATCTCAAATGTCGCCCTAAGGGAGGTCATGGGGTCTGTGCCCACCAGCATAACGTCATCGGCAAATAATGCCACTTTATGTGTGGACTCACCTACTACTACCCCAACTATATCGGTGGAGATCCGGATAATTTCCGCCAGGGGTTCAATGGACAAAATAAAAAATATCGGGGAGAGTGGGCATCCCTGTCTGGTGCCATTGGTGATGTCAAATGGGGCCGACAGGGTATTATTCACATACACCTTGGCTGCGGGGTTGGAGTATAAAGCCCGGATTGCTAAGTATATCGGGAACTAGCAGGATTTCTGCTGCGGAAAAACCACACCATTTCCTGCATTTTGTACCGCAGAAAATGGTGTGGATTTTGCTGCGTTTTTCACAATGCTGGGAGATGGTGAAATCTCCTCTGAAAAACGCAGCAATTCAGTCTACTTTCCGCAGTAGGAAATGACATGCTGCTGTATGAAAAATACTCACTGCAGGTCAATTTCTGGTCAGAGATTTTACACAGCGTGTGAATGAGATCTGTTAAAGAGGCTCTGTCACCAGATTTTGCAACCCCTATCTGCTATTGCAGCAGATAGGCGCTGCAATGTAGATTACAGTAACGTTTTTATTTTTAAAAAACGAGCATTTTTGGGCAAGTTATGACCATTTTTGTAGTTATGCAAATGAGGCTTGCAAAAGTCCAAGTGGGTGTGTTTAAAAGTAAAAGTCCAAGTGGGCGTGTATTATGTGCGTACATCGGGGCGTTTTTAATACTTTTACTAGCTGGGCGTTCTGATGAGAAGTATCATCCACTTCTCTTCAGAACGCCCAGCTTCTGGCAGTGCAGATCTGTGACGTCACTCACAGGTCCTGCATCGTGTCGGACACATCGGCACCAGAGGCTACAGTTGATTCTGCAGCAGCATCAGCGTTTGCAGGTAAGTAGCTACATCGATTTACCTGCAAACGCCGATGCTGCTGCAGAATCATCTGTAGCCTCTGGTGCCGATGTGTCCTCGCTCGTCTGACACGATGCAGGACCTGTGAGTGACGTCACAGCGTGATCTGGCAGAAGCTGGGTGTTCTGAAGAGAAGTGGATGATACTTCTCATCAGAGCGCCCAGCTAGTAAAAGTATTAAAAACGCCCCGATGTACGCACATAATACACGCCCACTTGGACTTTTACTCTTAAACACACCCACTTGGACTTTTGCAAGCCTCATTTGCATAACTACAAAAATGGTCATAACTTGGCCAAAAATGCTCGTTTTTTAAAAATAAAAACGTTACTGTAATCTACATTGCAGCGCCTATCTGCTGCAATAGCAGATAGGGGTTGCAAAATCTGGTGACAGAGCCTCTTTAAGTCTCACCCATTTTGATGCTACTGTGTTCTGCGTATATTCCGTCCGCAGTTCCGGATGGAAAATACACAGCAATTCCGCTACGTGTGGGCAAGACCTAATAGTAAGTGTAAATTGACCTTGAAATTAAAAAGATTATTAGTTTCCAGAAATCTAAATGCTGACAAGAAACACTGTGTATATTGTCAACCTGCTAAAAAATAAAGATGAGGACAAGTCTACGTATAACTTGAAGTGACATGTCTGAACATGTTCAAACTTGTTTAAAAAGAGGTTGAATTCTGTCTTCCAAGAAACACTGCTGAAATCCTGTTTTCAGTTGTTTATGGATGATGAAATCAGAAGTAAAAGTGTCAAGAGTGGAATAAGAGGTCTAGGAAAATACGAAGCAACAAAACCTTCTATATTCAAACATAAATTACTGTATTTATCTGGGAATACGTTGGGTTAAACAAGTTCACTGCCAGATCTATTATATATTCATAATATATTTTGTTAAAAAAGCTGTTGTACCTTGAGAATTTTGTTTGCAAGATAAATAAATTTCTGACATACAAAATTAATATAAATATAAGGCAATATTAATGTTAGAATTTAAAAAAAAAACCTTAAACAAATTGGGAACCTGTTGGACCCGTTGGACACGATGCTTTCAAGCACTTTCTACAACCAAAATTCTTGAAAATGATGAGGAACTAAATGACAAAGTATTTATTTGATTTATTTATTTCAATTGGTCATATAGTGCCAACATTTTCCGGAGCGCTGTGCAGACATTGTTACTAATCACGTCAGTCCCCGTCCCCAATAGCGCTCACAATCTTATGTCTCTATTTTCAACACACATATTAGAGACATTTTTATAGGAATACAATTTATAAGTATGTTTTTTGAGTGGGAACAGAAACCATGGTACCCTAAAGGAAACCCACACAAGGGAGAACATAGAAACTCAATGTAGATGTTGGCCAAATAATGATAAGATAAATAATACCAGCATATATTGTACATATAAATAATACCGCCATCTATTGTACACATAAATAACGCCATGCTATACTAGAATATATATAAATATTACTTCCATATACTTAACATATAAATGCTTGCATATACTGTACATATAAAAATAGACCTCTATATACGGAATACATAAATAGTTCCACCATACTCTGTACATATAAATAATGCCTCCATGTACTGTATATATAAATACCACCTCTACTGTAAATATAGACACCACAATATACGGTACATATCAATAATACTGCAATTCCCTTTACATATAAAACTGTACACAAATAATGCCATAATATACTGTACATATACATATCACCATTATACTGTATATATAAATACCACCTTATAATGTATACATAAATGCTAAAATATACTGTACATATAAATAATACCACCATATACTGTACACATAAATACTACCACATACTGTACATATAAATAATACCACCATATACTGTCTATATAAATAATACTGCAATACCCTATACATATAAAACTGTACACAAATAATACCACCATATACTGTACATATAAAGAATGCATCCATATACTCTATATATAAATACCACCATACACTGTATACATAAATACTACAATATACTGTAGGTATAAATAATACCACCATACAGTCTACACATAAATAATACCACCATATACTGTACATATAAATAATGCCACCATATACTGCATATATAAATAATACTGCAATACCCTGTACATATACCTGGAACACTATAGACATATAATGCCACCATATACTGTACATATAAATAATACCACCATATACTGTATATATAAATAATACCCTGTACATATAAATATTGTACACAAATAATGTGACTATATAGTGTACACATATACCACCATTTACTTTGCTGCATTTCAGTGATAACATCGTTTTAATAAATCCCTGGCTTTGGGAAAAGTGTCTACTGGGTGGCTCCCCTCCAGTCTCTCCCAGCCCTGCTTGGCTTAATTGACAGGTCTCTCTCTAAACATAATTAAATAGACACTGGTCAATCAAGCTGGGTTGGCCCGGAGGACATATCTCATGAGCCAAGCACTCATTAACCCCTTTAGGACACAGCCAGTTTTGGCCTTGTGGACATAGCCGATTTTTTTCAAATCTGACATGTGTTAATTTATGTGGTAATAACTTTGGAATGCTTTTACCTATCCAAGCGATTCTGAGATTGTTTTCTCATGACATATTGTACTTTATGTTAGTGAAAAATTTTGGTTGATAAATTCAATATTTATTAGTGAAAAAACATAAAAATTTTGAGAAAATTTGCAAAAATTAGCATTTTTTAATTTTAATTTATCAGCTTGTAAAACACATAGTAATAGCACACAAAATAGTTACTAGTTAACATTTCCCATATGTTTACTTTATGTTTGCATCGTTTTTTGAATGTCCTTTTATTTTCTAGGACGTTACAAGGCTTAGAACTTTAGCAGCAATTTCTCACATTTTCAAGAAAATTTCAAAAGGCTATTTTTTCAGGGGCCAGTTGAGTTCTAAAGTTGTTTTGAGGGCCTTATATATTAGAAATTCCCCTATAACTCACCCCACTTTAAAAACTGCACCCCTCAAAGTATTCAAAACAGAATCTACAAAGTTTCTTAACCCTTTAGGCGTTTCACAGGAAATAGAGCAATATAGATAGAACTTTACAAATTAATTTTTTTTTGCAGAAATTGATTTGTAATACAATTTTTTCTGCAACACAGACAGTTTTACCAGAAAAACGCAACTCAATATTTATTGCCCAGATTCTGCAGTTTTTAGAAATATCCGACATGTGGCCCTAGTTTGCTACTGGACTGAAATACCGGCCTCAGAAGCAAAGGAGCACCTAGTAGATTTTGGGGCCTCCTTCTTTTTTTTAGGCACCATGTCAGGTTTGAAGAGATCTTGTGGTGCCAAAACAGTGGAAATCCTCCAAAGTGTTCTGACTGCGGATTCCGCTCCTAGAGGGAGCTTAGGTGGAGCTATCTACAGGGGGATATGGGGCTATCTACAAGGAGGCGTGGTGCTATCTACAGGGTGGTGGTGCTTTCTACAGGGGGATTGGTGCTTTCTACAGGGGGATGTGCTATCTTCAGGGGGTGGCAATATCTACAGAGGGTGGGGTGATATCAGGGGGGGGGTGCTATATACAGGGGGCGTGGCACTATCTATATCGGCACTACATATAAGGGACACTGTGGCATTATCTACATGGGCACTGTGGCACTATGTGGGCACTATCTACAGTGGGAACTGTGGCCCTATGTGGGCACTATCTACAAACTGTGGCACGATGTGGGCACTATCTACAGTGGGCAATTTGGCACCATCTAAAGGGAGTGTTGTGGCACTATCTACATGGGCACTGTGGTGTTTTCAAGGGGACAAAAAACCTGTAACAAATAAAAATCATAATTTTTTTTTAACAGCCATGAAAAACGCATGGGTAAATGGCGGTTAAAAACGGTCAGACGGCCAGGAAATGGATTCAAATTTTGAGACACAGTGATGCAAAACAGCCATTAAAAATTGACAGTTGATCCGTCGCTAACTGCCCTTGTTTTCACGTCGTGTGAATATAGCCTTATGGCTCGTCCTCTTCTCTCTCTCCTCACAGCGATCCAGGCTGACGGAGAGAGAAGACGACTAATTGTTTCAGAGCTGCAAAAGCATATATATATATATATATATATATATATATATATATATATATATATATATATATATATATATATATATATATATATATATATATATATATATATATATGCATATAATATAGATAAAGATATATATGTATATATATATACACTACCGTTCAAAAGTTTAGGGTCACTTAGAAATTTCCTTATTTTTGAAAGAAAAGCACAGTTTTTTTCAATTAAGATAACATTAAATTAATCAGAAATACACTATACATTGTTAATGTGCTAAATGACTATTCTGGCTGCAAACGTCTGGTTTTTAATGCAATATCTACATAGGTGTATAGAGGCCCATTCCCAGCAACCATCACTCCCGTGTTCTAATGGTACATTGTGTTTGCTAACTGTGTTAGAAGGCTAATGGATGATTAGAAAACACTTGAAAACCCTTGTGCAATTATGTTAGCACCGCTGTAAACAGTTTTGCTGTTTAGAGGAGCTATAAAACTGACCTTCCTTTGAGCTAGTTGAGAATCTGGAGCATTACATTTGTGGGTTTGATTAAACTCTCAAAATCGCTAGAAAAAGAGAGCTTTCATGTGAAACTCGACAGTCTATTCTTGTTCTTAGAAATGAAGGCTATTCCATGCGAGAAATTGCCAAGAAACTGAAGATTTCCTACAACGGTGTGTACTACTCACTTCAGAGGACAGCACACACAGGCTCTAACCAGAGTAGAAAGAGAAGTGGGAGGCCCCGCTGCACAACTGACCAACAAGACAAGTTCATTAGAGACTCTAGTTTGAGAAATAGACGCCTCACAGGTCCTCAACTGGCAGCTTCATTAAATAGTACCCGCAAAACGCCAGTGTCAACGTCTACAGTGAAGAGGCGACTCCGGGATGCTGGCCTTCAGGGCAGAGTGGCAAAGAAAAAGCCATATCTGAGACCGGCTAATAAAAGGAAAAGATTAATATGGGCAAAAGCACACAGACATTGGACAGAGGAAGATTGGAAAAAAGTGTTATGGACAGACGAATCGAAGTTTGAGGTGTTTGGATCACACAGAAGAACATTTGTGAGACGCAGAACAACTGAAAAGATGCTGGAAGAGTGCCTGACGCCATCTGTCAAGCATGGTGGAGGTAATGTGATGGTCTGGGGTTGCTTTGGTGCTGGTAAAGTGGGAGATTTGTACAAGGTAAAAGGGATTTTGAATAAGGAGGGCTATCACTGCATATTGCAACGCCATGTCATACCCTGTGGACAGCGCTTGATTGGAGCTAATTTCATCCTACAACAGGACAATGGCCCAAAGCACACCTCCAAATTATGCAAGAACTATTTAGGGAAGAAGCAGGCAGCTGGTATTCTATCTGTAATGGAGTGGCCAGTGCAGTCACCAGATCTCAACCCCATAGAGCTGTTGTGGGAGCAGCTTGACCGTATGGTACGCAACAAGTGCCCATCAATCCAATCCAACTTGTGGGAGGGGCATCTGGAAGCATGGGGTGAAATTTCGCCCGATTACCTCAGCAAATTAACAGCTAGAATGCCAAAGGTCTGCATTGCTGTAATTGCTGCAAATGGAGCATTCTTTGTCGAAAGCAAAGTTTGAAGGAGAAAATTATTATTTCAAATGAAAATCATTATTTCTAACCTTGTCAATGTCTTGACTATATTTTCTAGTCATTTTGCAACTCATTTGATAAGTATAAGTGTGAGTTTACATGGAAAACACAAAATTGTCTGGGTGACCCCAAACTTTTGAACGGTAGTGTATATATATATATATATATATATATATATATATATATATATATATATATATATATAAATTACAAAAAAGTGTTGTTATTTTTTCACATTTTTAGTGATTTGTCCGCTACTAATAAAAATAAAAAACATGGAATTAAAGGGTTGTCCACTACCAGACAACTGATGACTTATCCACCAGATAGGTCATCAGTATATCATTGGTGCGGGTCCGACACCCAGACCCCACATCAATCAACTACTTCAGATGCCTGCGGGCACCGGATGTCATTGCACAGTATGCAAGGTACGGAGCCGGAAGCAATTGGCTCCGTACATTGCATAGTGGCCGTGCTGCCCAACTGCAGCCCGGCCGCTATTCTGCTGCCGGAGCCACCTGCTTCCGGCATGGACATCCGGTGCCCGCAGGCAGCTGAAGTAGCTGATCGGTGCATGGTCCGGGTGCCAGACCCCCACCGATCATATACTGATGACCCATTTGGTGGATAGATCATCAGTTGTCCAGTAGTGGAAACCCCTTTAAATAAAGTAATCTTGAAAATGAAAGCCACAAAAGTCTTGTAAAAATAGTTATGATATTCAAAGCGGTGGCAAAGATATTATTGTTTAAAGAAGTGCATATAAAAAATGAAAAATGTGACCTGGACACATGGGGATCAATGACCCTTGGTCATGAAAGGGTTAACTAAACATATTGTAAGGGCCTCATATACAGTCCTTGATGGCACGAAAGAGCTACACACTCCATTCATCCAAAGGGGGTCAAGACGTAGACACACACGTATATGATTTTTTTACACTTTTGTGTTTGTGGACTGCATTTTCTCCATATATTTTATTAAGCTAAAATAGCGGCATAGTTATAAGGGGCTGCCCATCTGCCACATAAGAAGACACTCGTTTTTATAAATGATACACGGTAGGTGGGCTTGTTACAGAGTTTACATTGGGCCTAGGAACTGCATTACACTCCTTTGAGCTAAAAAGACATATTAAGGGATTTTGAAAAAGGCTATACATAGATGTATATAGTATATGTCCTAGGTCAACCAGGACACATCCTCAGAGCGGAAAAATTAGGAGCGATCTCTGCCAAACCTTCAAGGTTGTCTGCATTGGAAATGTTAGTGAGTGACCTGGGGGGAGGGGCCAGCCTATATAAAGAGTTAACCACGGCCTTGTGAGACCGCAATATGGACGCTTCAAGATCTGTAGATGGGTTAAGGTGTCTGTGGGTGAACCACCACCAAACATACACTAGCTGACTAGCCCGGAAATATAGATATAGGTTCGGCAGGGCCAAACCACTGTAGGTAGTTGCAACTTACCAAGATCAATTCGAGGGACTGCACTCGACCCGGATAAAGGCTCTAAGATACTTGTCCACCTTAGAAAATAATGTGAGAGAGGCAACCAAACAGGAGAATTATAGAAGAGATATAAGAATCTAGAGAGGGACTTCATCTTAAACAGATTAATATAACCCGTTACTGAAAGGGGAAGATGTCTCCTTATGTCATAGTATACCCTAAGTCGTTGTAGTAGTGGAGGGATGTTATCAGGTACGAAGGTGTGCATATCAGGGCTTATCACTATGCCAAGGTATTTGATTTTATCAGTCCACTGTAGAGGGGAGGGAGGGATGACTCCTCTGGCTCCTGCATCCACCGCCATTATCAATGATTTTGAACAGTTCACTCGCAGACCGGAGTACGTAAATGTGTTAAATAGAGTTAGTAGTGCTGCTTCAGATGGACCTGGGTCATTAAGAAAAACAAGCGTATTATCAGTATAAAGAGAAACCCGCTCCTCCCTTCCTCCCAGGGCATAACCAGTTATATCTGGAGAATTTATTATGGCCAGAGCAAGGGGTTAATTTGCCAATGCAAATAGGGAAGGAGACTAGTAGCCCTGCCTAGTCCCCAGGGCCAGGGCAAAGGAAGAGGAAATATGAGAGTTAGTTTTAACACGCGCTATGGGTTGTGAATATAACAGATGTATCCATTGGATAAATCGGTGCCCAAATCCAAATTGACCTAGTACAGACCACAAATAGTACCATTCTACCGAGTCAAATGGTTTCTACAAGTCCAAGAAGGCAACAACCCGGGTGCCAAGGCGATTAGAGGTAGATGAGAGGTTAGTGAACATCCTCCGTAGGTTAATGTTGGTCACTTTACCGGGCATAAAGCCAGATTGGTCTGGATGAATGACATGAGATATAACTTTCTGTAAACGCATTGCTAGAATTTTAACATCACAATTGAGGAGCGAGATGGATCTATAAGATCCACGCTCCCAGGGGTCTTTACGGGGTTTAGGGATCAGAACTATAAGAGCTTCTCTCATAGAGGGGGAGGGTTTCCTCGCCACATACAGACTTAAAAAGGGTGAGGAGCAATTAAGTTCTCATGCATTTTATACTATTCAATGGGGAGTCCATCTAAACCTGGAGTTTTCCTATTTGGAAAGGAACTAATAGCTGCAGTAATTTCTTCTATAATTAAATCGGCCTCCAAGAGTCTAACATCCTATACATCCTATAACATAGTCTATAGTGTTTAGATAATCCTCCAGGTTAGATAAGGTATATGTCACTTTTGAAGAATATAAATCTGAATGAAATTGGGCAAATATCTGGTTAATAGTTAGTGGGTCCTTCACCTGTATACCCGTGGGGAAAACTACCTTCATGATGGGATTTGCTGTTGGATCATCAATGGCTAGATATGCTAGTAAAATACCATTTTTATCCCCTTGATCAGAGCACCATTGTTGAGAATATAACGTTTTCTTCCTAGTCAGTTCAGTCAAGAACAGGTTGTATTCATGTTAATTTGCATAGAAGGCAGAAAAGGCTGTGGGCTCCCTGTTTCTAAGATATTCCTCCTCGCCATCACTTAACCAGTCTCAAGATCCGTATGGTGAGCGGCCAGTCCACATCTATGCGAGGAGATGGCTCGTATAACCACCCCATTCGTATAGGCCTTAAAAGCATCCCACACCAAGCCACAATCTGCCAAGTCAATATTAGCACTCCAAATGCTTGGCAACTCCCTGTCTAAGGAGGTAATTTACAGGAAAGCCACAAAGCATTCAATCTCCAAATGTTACGCTTCGCCACCTCAGGGAATCCCAAAGTGAGCAGTAGGGTCGAGTGATCTGAAATGCCTCTAGGAAGGTAATCAGCATCTACCACAAAAATAAGAGAAGCTACATCTCCAAATGCTAGATTGATCCTGGAGAATCAATCACAGGATGTTGCATACGCCAAATCTCTGTTAGGTCATATGTGTCAGCCCATGTAGTTAGAGGAGAAGAATTACCCGCAGTCCCTCCTAATTTATCTAGCTCTGGGCAAAGCAAGAGGTTAAAGACACAAAGGAGCAGGGGTGCTCCGGATCAGCGGCATGTCAGAGGAGGAGCGGCTTGACCATGTGGGGGGACGTAGTGTCTGACGTCAGGAGCCGGAGTTTGTCAGAAGCACCAAACGAGCTAAGAATAAGGACATGTTGGAGCTTGCGCTTTGCAAAATGGAGGAGCTGATGCAGAATGTGAGGGCCTTGGCCACGGAGAGGGGAGCAGCATGGTTGGCAGAGCAGGTTTCAGAGATGCTGAGCCCCAGTCTGGTGTAGCCTGGGCGAAGATGGAGGAGTCCGAGCCCCGCTTGTTGCGTGAGCGGGCAGAAGAGGGGAGCGCCAATGCGTGATAGGAGGAAGACGCAGAACAGCGGGAAGGTGTCGGCAGGAGAGAGCATGGACCCTGGAGCAGCAGCTGGCAGGCAAGTGGAAGGGCACGCTGTGGTGAACGCCTCAGAGCTGTTACTGGAGGTGACTACTGTGGGACAGAAGGCTGGAGGATAAGGGGAGTGCAGTTTCATGGCTGGCGCAGGGTCACATGTCGCTGGTCGGAGAGGCGCGATGGAAGAGGACAGTTGGGCCCCTGAAGCTACGGCCGGGGCCCCCCAATGGACGATCAGCGGTGGAGGAGGGGAATATGCAGTTATTACCGTTGGACCGAGATCGTTTAGATGATGTCGTGTATTTTCCTCACAGGGCATGTGGGCGGCGGGAGCCATCGCACCAATCGCCGGTGGGCAGTGGTGTTCGGCGGTCCAGGGCCAGGACTCAAAGTCGGGAGAGGAGGCCAGCTCTTGCAGGAAGCCGGGGGTCTCGATTTCAGGAGAAGGCAGTGTCGGAACGCTGCCGCGATCCCGAGGTGTACAGTGGCCGGTCGTATGGGGGGAGAGGTTCAGCTAGATGGGACCGGGAGGCCCTGTCACCGGTCCGGAGTGCGGGTCGATCCTCATGGACGGAAAAGGCAAAGGGTGTCTTGCCCGCGGATCGGGGGCTGGTGGAACAGGCTGAGGGTAACCGCCCCGTGTTTCAGAGGAGCAACGCAGCATGTTGTGGAGCCTGAGGATGTGGAGGTTGCGGGGGCCTGGAGGGAAGTTGAGGAGTGAGGGCAGTCTTCCCCACGGGGTAGTTTGGCGGGAGTAGCAGAGGAATTGGGGTCAGCAGGGAGGGGTTCTTAAGGGGGCTTGTAGAGCGGCCTGTGGTGGGTGTGGGGCCTGTCACAGATGTGGCACACAGGGGCTCTTATTTTGCCTTTTCGGGCCCGCTGGGCGCGCATTTGAAGGACGAGGCCCAACAGAAGATTGAGAAGGGAGAGTATGTTGAACTGTTTTCACTGCTGCCGTCTTGAGGATTTTCCCGAGATGAAGGAAACTGTTTGGGCGAGAAGTCGAAGAAACGGGAAGAAGAGGAACGAAAACGTAGGGTATAGGAAGATTCCGAAGACGTTTGAAAATTGGTTGAGAGCTTTTTGTATCTATACGAGCATTTGGGGTCTATATACCCGGATCGTTGTGCGTCGTTGTTCTGTTACATTGAGGGTATTTGGGATGCTTGCAAGACCTATGGGGGTCTTGCGTGGTGGCGTTATGACGAGCAGTTTTGTCAGCGCCTGGCGGTGTGCCCTGCCATGCGGTGGGATCAATTAGATCTGCCGTTGTGGATGAGGTTGATGATGTCTGAGCGGCCTGCTCCCTTTCACGGCGGGGCCGGGGGGCAAGGGTCTCCCCATCCGATCCTTAACAAGAAAGGTGTGTCTTGGCCCTTTAATGAAGTACAATGCAAAGCGAGCTTGTCATGTAAGTTCCTGCACGAATGCTCTGGATGTGGGGGTTCACACCCCTACTCCCACTGTTTCAAACGCGGAAAGCGTCCGGGAGATGCTGCTGGAAATGGGGAAGACTCCAGTGAAGTTAGGCGCGATGCTGCCGTGGCTCGAGCGTTACGGCAATAGGGCGCATGCAACGTTATTGAGGGATGGTTTTGGGAGCGGTTTTCCCATTCCGGTTTCCTTGACTGGGGGTGGTTCCGGGGTTCCAGCAAATTAGAAATCTGCCATTCAGTTTCCGGAGGTGGTTCGGAAAAAACTCAGGGCGGAAGTGGATATGGGGCGAATGGCGTGCCACTTTTCCTTCCCGCCCCTTCCGGACCTTCATGTGTCACCATTAGGGGTTGTTCCAAAAAAGGAGCCGGGGAAGTTTCGGATGATACATCATCTGTCCTTTCCAAAAGGACGCTCGGTAAATGACAGCATAGACAAGGAACTTTGTTCTGTGTCACATGCTTCTTTTGATAGGGCGGTAGATCTAGTGAGAGAGGCGGGTCCGGGGGCCTTATTGGCGAAAGTGGATGTGGAGGCAGCTTTTAGGCTGCTTCCTATTCACCCAGATAGTCATCATCTCCTTGGCTGCTTTTTTGACGGAAATTATTTTGTGGACCTTTGCTTGCCTATGGGGTTGTCCCTGTCATGCTCATACTTTGAGGCCGTCGGTGGTTTTGTGCAGTGGGTGGTTAGGGAGTCGTCTGGTTTTGATAGCATCATCCACTATCCGGATCAGCGGCATGTCAGAGGAGGAGCGGCTTGACCATGTGGGGGTACGTAGCATCTGACGTCAGGAGGCGGAGTTTGGCAGAGGCGCCAAACGAGCTAAGAAAAGGATGTGTTGCACACCCGCCCGCCCTGGTTTTTGGAGGCTCCTCGTACCTTCTCTCTGTAATTTATGAAAGGGCATACATTGTCATTAGTATTTGCATGTGCTTTTAAAAAAAATAAATATATATATATATATATATATATATATATATATATACACTACCGTTCAAAAGTTTGGGGTCACCCAGACAATTTTGTGTTTTCCATGAAAACTCACACTTATATTTATCAAATGAGTTGCAAAATAACTAGAAAATATAGTCAGGACATTGACAAGGTTAGAAATAATGATTTTTATTTTAAATAATAATTTTCTCCTTCAAACTTTGCTTTGGTCTTGGAATGCTCCATTTGCAGCAATTCCAGCATTGCAGACCTTTGGCATTCTAGCTTTTAATTTGCTGAGGTAATCGGGAGAAATTTCACCCCATGCTTCCAGAAGCCCCTCCCACAAGTTGGATTGGCTTGATGGGCACTTGTTGCGTACCATACGGTCAAGCTGCTCCCATAACAGCTCTATGGGGTTGAGATCTGGTGACTGCGCTGGCCACTCCATTACAGATAGAATACCAGCTGCCGGCTTCTTCCCTAAATAGTTCTTGCATCATTTGGAGGTGTGCTTTGGGTCATTGTCCTGTTGTAGGATGAAATTGGCTCCAATCAAGCGCTGTCCACAGGGTATGACATGGCGTTGCAAAATGGAGTGATAGCCTTCCTTATTCAAAATCCCTTTTACCTTGTACAAATCTCCCACTTTACCAGCACCAAAGCAACCCCAGACCATCACATTACCTCCACCATGCTTGACAGATGGCGTCAGGCACTCTTCCAGCATCTTTTCAGTTGTTCTGCGTCTCACAAATGTTCTTCTGTGTGATCCAAACACCTCAAACTTCGATTCGTCTCTCCATAACACTTTTTTCCAATCTTCCTCTGTCCAATGTCTGTGTGCTTTTGCCCATATTAATCTTTTCCTTTTATTAGCCAGTCTCAGATATGGCTTTTTCTTTGCCACTCTGCCCTGAAGGCCAGCCTCCCGGAGTCGCCTCTTCACTGTAGACATTGACACTGGCGTTTTGCGGGTACTATTTAATGAAGCTGCCAGTTGAGGACCTGTGAGGCGTATATTTCTCAAACTAGAGGCTCTAATGTACTTGTCTTGTTGGTCAGTTGTGCAGCGGGTCCTCCCACTTCTCTTTCTACTCTGGTTAGAGCCTGTTTGTGCTGTCCTCTGAAGGGAGTAGTATACACCGTTGTAGGAAATCTTCAGTTTCTTGGCAATTTCTCGCATGGAATAGCCTTCATTTCTAAGAACAAGAATAGACTGTCGAGTTTCACATGAAAGCTCTCTTTTTCTAGCCATTTTGAGAGTTTAATCGAACCCACAAATGTAATGCTCCAGATTCTCAACTAGCTCAGAGAAAGGTCAGTTTTATAGCTCCTCTAAACAGCAAAACTGTTTACAGCGGTGCTAACTTAATTGCACAAGGGTTTTCAAGTGTTTTCTAATCATCCATTAGCCTTCTAACACAGTTAGCAAACACAATGTACCATTAGAACACTGGAGTGATGGTTGCTGTAAATGGGCCTCTATACACCTATGTAGATATTGCATTAAAAACCAGACGTTTGCAGCTAGAATAGTCATTTAGCACATTAACAATGTATAGAGTGTATTTCTGATTAATTTTATGTTATCTTCATTGAAAAAAACTGTGCTTTTCTTGCAAAAATAAGGAAATTTCTAAGTGACCCGAAACTTTTTAACGGTAGTGTATGTATATATATATATATATATATATATATATATATATTAAAAAAAACAAAAAACATTGGTTATAGTTTAACTATAAAAAAAAAAAAAAGGAAAATATAATAAATAAAAATGAAATATTGATTATTAGTATTTGCTAATTACTGGAACTATGTTAATGTCAAGGGAAAATAATGGTGGTTCCTTATGCTGGTATGTCAGGATATAGGTTGTAATGTGTATCTTTATTTCCTGTTACTTGGATCACGAGCGTGTAGTTGATTTCTGTATTCCAAGTTGCAGTGGAGGTGAGGAATTGTTGTTTGACAAGGCCGGGGTAGTCAGCCTGGGAGGTGCTTTTAGGCTGGAAATGGGGGGAGTCTGAGTGCATTCTCACTCAGTTGGTAAAACTGGGTTGGGCATGATGATGAACCCCTTCCGGTACATTTTATTTATGTTAACAAATTTTACACGGTTGTTATGGCTGGCTAACGTTTTTTGGAAGAAGGTACAATTGGTTTGCAATTTAATAAATAGCCTTGGCCATAATTTATACCACAAGCATGTGTCTGTGTATTATTATTAAAATGGTTAAGTGTAATGTATTGTGCAAGGTAGCCCTTACATGGGTCAAAAGAGTCCAGACCTGGTCCCAGGTCTGTCACTAATACCATTATATCATTTAGTAATTGGACAGATGCCAGAGGGGGGTTGTAAATATTAACAATATTGCATGAGGTAAAGTAGATCTGGCATAACAAAATAACAAATCTCCCTTTACGATCTGTCTTAACAGAAGTAATCATACATTGTAAAGATTTGTGGACCTGTAAGGAGACCCCACACGAGTAGCTGGAAAAAGAGGCATGGTATCCATATCAAACCGAGGGCCTATGAATAGCCTTTAGTTTAGTTCCTATCAAATGAGTCTCCTGAAGGAGTATGATTTGCGGATTATAGGTTGAGATAAAATTGAAAACAAGAAATCTCTTAAATTTATCATTGAGACTCCTAACATTCCAGGAGCTGATCCTAAGTTGCTGTAACATCTCCATCATTGCAATAAAGGTAGTAGTACACACCCAGAGAATGTATATAATGAAAGGGCCCATTAAAGGACCTATAAATTCCAGTTGTCTGAAAGGTCAGGTCACGGATACACAGAAGTATGCATTACATATAGATAATTGAGAAGACCTGAAAAGCTGATACAAACAAACCCCATCCCTCCGAACCTGAGACAGGCTTCATTCCCAATTGCAGCAACAATCCTGTATAAGGTAAAGCAGAACCGGCATTAGAGAATACTGTTAAACGGTTAAATTAATGAGGGGGCAATCCCCTTCCCCTATATAGGTCACAAATCAAGTAAATATAAAGACTAGGCGCAATAGAACATAAAGTAGAAAACATGCCTGGTACAAGAGAAGACCGTAGGGCATGGCTCATCACAGTGCAATACAAGACAGGAGAAAAATGTTATATCCCACACAACATGTAGATTCAGATGCGTTGGTATCTTTCAGAGAGTTCTTGTAGTTCTGAACTAGTCTTATAGCCATAGTTCACCTCTGCTCAGGGAGACATAGCTTGTCAGGAGCAAAGGGACTATATCCCATGACATAACCAGACAAAAACATCTTACGGGCTTATCCAGAAATATTGTAGAGCCATTGTGCACCAGCCTGAGCTTCGCAGGGTGGACCATAGAGTAGGGAATTTGCTTCTCCCACAAAGACTTCTTGGCCTCTGTAAAGCGCTGTATTTGTTTTTGTGCATCAAGAGAGTAGTCAGGGAAGACTCTTACATCCTGGTTATGGTACTTCAGAGGATCCTGTTTACTTGCGAGGTCCAGCAGCCTGTCTCTGTACTTGAAGTTGGGAAACTTGGCTATAAATGTGCAAGGAGGTCCTCCAGGTGGAGGAGCTCTAGTTGGGATGTGGTGTGCTTGTTCCACACAGTTTGAGAAGGTAGTTTTAAGCCAATTTTCAAAAAGGCAGCAGGATCCAGCCTCTCGACTCCCACTGGCAGACCAATAAAAGGGATAGTGCACCAACTCAAACGGTTCTCCATGTCATCAAGTTTAGCTCGCCAAGTAGACTGATGGGATTAGAGTGTTGTCATGGAAGTCAATGGCTCAAAATATATTAGACTGAAGTTTAGATGAGTGTTCCTACAGACACTCACTCCAGGAACTTTATCCAGCATCCTAATCAGGAGATTTCATACCCATATAAATATATAGAGAGAGGAGAAATAACACACAGACGCTGCTGATATGCTCGAAATACTCCTCTGGGGTTATATTGCCAAACTCAATTACAATAACATCATTCAAAAGGGGTGTAGGCTTGAGGTTAACCAATCAGAAGCAATGTGACAATATTTCTTATTCAGCCAATAGCAGACCATAAGAATATTTCAAGTACATAATTATAATTCTTCATTAAAATGCTGACATCAGGTAACACCTGGAGACAAATATACAATGGGGTGTTGTTAACTGTTCTTTCCTATGAGGGAGATAATGACAAACAGTTGTATTTTATGTCTGGGCGTTCAGCCAACCCGCTGCCCATGGATCTATGAAGACCACACGTTGACCATATAAAGATAACACATTTCTTTGAGACTCGAGCAGAACTATGTAGAGGAAAGGTCATTAAAAGAATGGAGAATACATATTTTAGTAATCTGGCCAACTTGATAATTCATAATGTAATTTAATACAGAGAATACATGTAAATAAACCATCCTTCACAGTGTCAACTCAAGATCTTAGAGGAGTCACCACATCTTCTAGGTCGAAAATGCATCTTTCGGACTCAGTAGCCCTTACACGTAATGTGTGCACATTAGCCCTAAAAAGGCTATATTCCGTCTGAAGAGCGTCTATTTTTTTGGGATCATTACTGTATGGGACCCCGGGATAGCTTTCACTTTCAGGACAGCCAACATAGATGGTTCAGTGGGAGAGTCTAAAGCTTCTGAAGGCTGCGACATGCGTGACCCAGACGCAGCTCCCGCTGATATTTCAATCTTGTCGGTTGTCTTGGATTGTTTGGATGGTGCCATTACTGGTAGACCTCAACCAATATTTATGTGTAGGAACAGAAAAACTATTCAGGTTAGTGCACCAGAAATATACTTCAAAATAATGCTTATATAGGGAAGGGGGAGAATCCTCCAGGTGCTACATCACAGTCACATATTTAGGTATGATATGTGGGGGCCACAGGTAGACTGTGCTGTACCTCTAAAAGTCTTGACAAGTCAGATACAATGGCTACTCAACGCACCCTGAGAGAAGAGATGAAGTCCCCCAGAGGGCCAGAGCTGGAATCAACAAAATGGCGTCTGCATCTCCCACACTGCCAGTAAGGAGTGTTATTCAAAGGCAGCAAGCAGAATTTGAGCCCAGCAGTACTAGGCCTCAGCAATAGGCCTCACCGGGCAGTCTGTCGTTCGGCCGGAAGTGCGCCCAAGCACTTCCGATAGGAAATTTAGTCTGAGGATCTGGCCCACGGACTAGGCCCCAAGGTCCAGATGCCTCAAACTGGGCCAAAAGGGCTCCAAAATGTCCCTCTATGTACCAGGAGCACCCCTATGTAGGGAAAAAGAGAGCTGTCGGCTCCAGCAGGAAGAATGAAGCAGGATGGTGCAAATCGCCAGCAAAGCTCTCCCGTCACACTTCTTCTTCCGCCAGCATCATGGCCATGCCCCTATCATACTTTTTCTCTGTTAATTCCCCACTTCTGGTTTTGGCTTACAAATACTGGTGAAAAAATACTGACCAAAATACGTAAATATGAATGACGCCTTACAGGCCTCCGACTGGAATATTATTAAATTGAGGGTAAATCACTAAAATGCTGTAAGGCAACCAATGAATATTTCCGAAGGAGAATCATTCTGCAACCAAGAAAGCTCCTAAAGCAAGAATATAAAGACTGTTAGCTGGCTTGAAGAAATATTTGGATCCTGTGATACCTGTTTAAGGAGCAATGACTTAGTATTGATTTACAAGATTTATAACTTGCCAAATTTTGTGTTTATTCTTTTTTTCATTATGATATTTGCAACAAATAAACAACAATAATAGTGCTTAAGAAATTGCAGAGGAATATCATATTTAGTATTGTGCCCTGCAGAAACTGTGATAACCTCCTAATGACCGCCCACAGGGGTGGGATTAAAATTTTTAACGACAGGTTCCCTATTTTTCAGACAAAGACATACGCGCCGGGGGGGGGGGGGGGGGGGGGGGTCACAGTGTTTTTATTAAAGTGAACTCTAAATGAAGAAATTACCTGTCCAGAATGTTTTGGTGTGCATTTCCACACTATGTATATAATTCCATAAGAGTACATAATTCACATTATATTACACTCACCCATTACGTATAGACCTATATGTGCACATTCAATATCCTAGGCGTGCTCAGCCCATTTAGTTGGAATGTGCACTGTGAGAAGGGTGGAGGACAGTGCGGTGTGCGCAGTAAGCCATGACAAATCTCCCGGCTAATGCACAGGTACGGTGCCAGAACCAAGCACAGTACATATAAACAGCCCCAGAACCGAGCTCAGTACATATATACATCGCCAGAACAAAGCTCAATACATATATACAGCACAAGAACAAAGCCCAGCACATAAATACAGCACCAGAACCAAGCTCAGTACATATATACAGCACAAGCACAAATACAGCTCAGTACAGAGATCATTCGCAAATCCATTCCATATAAGTTTGTATGAGCTAAAAATACAGCTTCCAGTATAGCCAGAACGATGGTGAGGATATGCTGGGAGTTGCTGTCTCACAAAAAAGAACGATACACCTATCATCTCGCTGCAGATCATACAGTGACTACAGTGCTGATCAGTCACAAGAAGAATAAACATTTACATTTAGTGACTCACCGGTGACGACTTCTTAGATTGGAGTTGTTCTTTTTCTCTTTTCTTTTCCATCTGGTCCAAACATCTATGATGACTTCTCCCGGCCACAACCAATTTCTGCAGAGTTTGCCGCTCAGATGTCTACGGAAGCTCACTTTTCCAATACTTCTGCACCAATAAACTAAGATAAAATTCTCATGGTGCCACGCTCTATGCCGCTGAATATAACAGTATCATACACTGTGCAGCTGAATATAATAATATCATACACTGTGCCCCTGAATATAATAGTGCTACATACTGTGCTCTTGAATATAATAGTACTATACGC